>NW_028282876.1:0-22410 GCF_059751285.1 Brachycentrus maculatus
TCCAACCCCAACCCCAACCCCAACCCCAACCCCAACCCCAACCCCTTCACCTCGCCTTTCCACTCATCCTAATCTTGATAAACTTCTTAGCATATAAACATCTTAATGTAATATTATTTATTTTAGATGTAACAAGTAAAACATAACATTTTGCAGGTATGCTCGCCCTTATTGCGATGGTAACATTAGTTTATTAACAGCCAAAATCTTAATTAACTTCTCTGAAATATAATCTATACAAATTCTTTGATAAAAGGCATGAAGCCTCCGTGGAACAACCCAACCCCGCAATAAACCTGTTATTTTATTGTTATTTAAGGCTCTAATCTTCTTTAAAAATTCACATCTAGTTGATTTGTTTCGATTCGATATCTTGATCTTTTTGGAAATAGTTTCAAGGTGGAAAGTTAGTTAATATTTTGTTATTTGCCTTCGTTTCTTCAATAGAAAAAGATTAAGAGCGCGATTAAATGCGGTTAGAGAGGCACCACCCTCTTAAAGGTATAAATGGCATAAATACAGATTTTTAGTTATGTTAACTATTCAGGGAATTTCATAGTATTTGAATTTTATAGCATTTGCAGTTTCAACGCTGACTCAGCATTACAATACTGATATATGTTTGGAAATTAATTATACACTCTTCCTAAACCATACTCTATCTGCATCGTTAATGGAATGTCGCCGAAATTAATGAATTATATATTCATTAAGCTGTCAGAATTCTTTTAGAACCAATTTCAAAGTATTTTTGTTGTCATTATTAAGCATTTTTCGGTCGGATTGGCCTGCATATCCCCAATGAGCTTCTGCTTAAAATTGTAAAATATTCTATTACTCAAAACCTGAATCGGCAAAGTATAACGAATTCCAATTTTGTTACAAGGTTCAAAGCTCTATAGTTTATTCGGGATTATCATTGATGATTATTGAAAAAATATTTGATTTTAATATATGATTTGCCATTAAGATTATAGATAAGGTATAAATAAAGTAATGTAAAAGAAGAGAAGCACAGTAATTTTATTGTGATAATATATTTAATAATCTGGGAATTTTCCTCTCTGGCCCCACAATTTTTAAGGCCTGACAGTATAATAACGCGGCTGATTCATAATCCGTTGAAGTCCTCCTCGACATTCTATATTGCGCATCTATCTCCTCATATGCCATAGTTACTTAGCATTAATTAAGAAATAAGGGAATCAATTTGAATATGGACTGCTTAGAAGGGTGTTTAATATTTATAGTTGAGTGAAGAATAAAAACCATACGACTAAAAAAACCGCCTAATATTTGAACATGTATGAGTATGAGGCCGATGCCCAAAATCCATCATCATTGTACTAAATATATATACAATCACTCGAATGAATATATCCGATGTATCAAACTTATCAAGTTTAAATTAAATTGAAATGTACATATTAATTAAAATTCTATAATTATTTAAACACATGGGCAACGTTGAAGATTGCTTTATGACTGACGATCCTGACAAACCTGATATAAGATTACTGCCGAAGAGAGTGGTCGATAAATAGCAAATCGATCAGTAGATCCTCGACAGATCTTCCTTATTCCTGAAAGAATCAATGCTACCCAAAATGATCGGCCAAATATTATAAGATCTCTGTTATACGGAAGAGGACCTCAGAGGAGTCATGAGCGAAGTTATTGACTTGGCCATTAAGTGCAATAAAACTGAAACTGAGGAAGAAAAAATTAAAGTGGAAGAATTTATGAAAGAGCAGGAAAAATCAATAAAAGACGGTAGCATACATTATGGTGGGCTTATTGAACTCTACAAAAGCAAGTATTCAGATATGAACGAGTTCAATAAGTCGAGGATTTATCATTTGATAGCCACCTCCGTCAGAAGCAAATTTGAGCCTCAAAAATAATCGCAAAAACCTTATAATGAATCTACTGCCTAAGAATTGAACGAATTGGTTCAGCTTGAAAACATCGAATGGAACTCTGAACATTTTGGGTAAAGATTGAAATTTAAAGTCCAACAAATAAAATAAACAACAATTTAAATATCATAAATGTTGAAAAACTGTTTTGAGATCTATGCTGATGCTATCAAATCCTTCAAATATGACTTAAGCAAATCGTAAGTGAAAAAAGTGGCAGAGATTTCCAGTAAAGCCTGCGAATATTACGATAAGGGCATCTTCATACTTCTGGTTTACTTGGTGAAGTCTTGCAAGAGCCTCGAAGCCAAAGAAGTATTGACAGAAAAAATTCAAAATCTGCTTGAGCAAAGGCTGTAAGAAATTGCCGAAAAGTATCCACCAGGCAAAGGTTTAGATGAAAAATAATTTGAATAAGCTCTGTAAAACATCGAAATACCGACTAAATTACAGAAGTAAACAGAAGACCCAGCAACAATAGCAAAAGCAAAGCTACCTCAGAAATTAATGTCAATCGAACTCACAGAATAAAGCGATAAAAGTCAGCAGCTGAAGAAAATAATATTAGGCAATGCATAAATCGCGAAGTAGAGTCAAAACAGCTTTTTACAATTAATTATTGGTGCGTGCTTCAAACGCAGCCTCGCCGCGAAAACTGGGCTCAAATACAACCCCGACCTTCCAAATGACAAAGCCGAACTGAGAATACAGTAGAAGATGTTTTTCAAGGACAAACAAAATGCAGATCTCAAACGAAGCTCATAAGTAACCATCGATGGCATTCTCGAAGACTAAGAGGAATGTTACAAATCCGAAGTTTTAAAAACATTAGAGAAATTGTCTTCGGTCACATTCACAATTAGTGATATGGTTCGGGGGAAGTGCACGTTTTCTACAGTCGGAGATATCCTCGAAACTGTTGGCGACATAAAAAGACTAATTGAATAGGAGAACAGAAGCTCCTAAAAAAAGTATCGGGTCGTGGAAATTGAAAGCCGATTCACTTGCGAAATACCAATTTCGGATGTAACACTCAAAATTGTGCTGAATGAAGAAATTGTGGCATAATTGCAATTGACACTTCAGACAAATTCCGCTGCCTATAACTTTGCACACAAAATATATGAGTTCAATCGATCGAAGCTGTTCTCCAAAATGAAGGTTATTTTCAATTATTACCAATAATATCAACGCGAGTGCGATCAAATCATAAAAGGCTGTCTGACTCTCTCCAAAAGAAATGACCCAAAAGGGAAAATATGCAAAAACTAAGGACTGATTTGTAGTTACTTTGAAATCGAAGATGAACTGACAGATGAAAATGATGGCTAGTTAACAGGTTCCTCGATACGATCAGAATAATTCATCAGAGCAATCGCAAATGCGATAAATAATCGGAGAAGCGAAACAAATAATTTCGCAATGGAAGAATATAAGCAGTTTTTAATGAGATTTGTGTTGTAAAGAAAACTCCAAGCAGAATAAAAAGCATAAACACAAAGAACAAAGAAAATTGGTTAATGGTTAAAAGATGCATCTAATAATAAGTATTCAGATGTTTAAAGAGCAATGGTCCTATTTCAGTGCTTCAAAGATATTGAAATGATCGTCGTAGTATAGGCTTTCAAGGGATTTGATGGTGATGAGGCAGCATATAAAGATTATTTCAAGGTGGATTTAAAACAATACACAAAGCTTTTACTGTATTCAGCCAAAATTTATCTTAAACACTGGGAACTCGAAGGGTTATACTATACCTACACAGATCGTTGGCGGTATACTCATAACTCTGAGCAATTGACGAGTTTAATATTTGGGAATTGTAGCATTTAAACCGCACATTTATTACTAAAATCAGCAAAAATGCATGAAAAGAATGAAAAGCAATACAAACTAAAGTAATCATAACAAACAGAATAATTAAAAAGCTATGAAATTCTTTAGTAAGCACTATCGAAAGTCTCAGAAGCACTATCGAAAGTCTCAGAAGCTAACCTATCTGACCTAATGATTGCATCCCACATTTAAATAGCAATGGCTCAGAGTCTGTTACTGCAGTCCAAAAGTAATCATTAATAAGCTTAAGAAATAATTGAAATAAACAAACTATTTTTTAAGTAAAAGGAGGATCTGAGTAATACGCTTCTCTGCGAAATTTTACTAGCGGAATGCATTCTCTATCAAAACGAATTTGAAAAGTTTCATCTGCAGTATGCAATTGCAGAGAAAATGGCAAAGTACAACGGATTGCAAATAAGAGGAGCAGAAATAGGAAAGGCTTAATGGAGAATAGCTGTACATTTACGGCAGAAATATAAGCAATACAAACCATAATAATATGCTTGGATATTCGATAAGCATTTCAGGATTGCAATCGAAGAGTTTCCACTGATTATTCAACCATATAACCTCTTACCGCTTGTAGCAATCCTTGGACGATTCGAATAACTACAACTGCCGAAAATATAAATGAAAACATTAAAATTGGAAGCATAATATAAAGGTACAAAAAACTGTACAAACACAATCAAACTCATTGTGAATCATTGCAGTATGCCGAATCTGACACGTCTTGCTTTAGGTAAATATCACATATATTTAGAGAACAATCAAATTAGCAATAAAGGATGTGAGTATCTGAGCAAATCAGATTGGAAGAATCTGACATATCTTATTTTAGGTAAATATCACATATATTTAGAGAACAATCAAATTAGCAATGAAGGATGTGAGTATCTGAGCAAAGCAGATTGGAGGAATCTGTAAGTTCTTTCATTAAGTAAATATCACATTTATTTAGTGAACAATCAAATAACCAATGAAGGATGCGAGTATCTGAGCAAAGCAGATTGGAAGAATCTGACAAGTCTTTCATTAGGTAAATAGCACATATATTTAGAGAACAATCAAATAACCAATGAAGGATGTGAGTATCTGAGCAAAGCAGATTGGAAGAATCTGACACGTCTTTCATTAGGTAAATAGCATGTAAATTTAGGGAAAAATAAAATCGAAGACCGCGAATGTGCTCAATAAATACTTCAGTTATCATTCTCAAAAGCTTATATCGTATTTGGCTAAGTCTGATAATTCATATGACAAAATATTTGAATGTATGTGCAAATTATATAATCTTTAGAACAACAAGTATTTTGGAAGTTACCTCATTGGCTTCGTGTTTATGATTCTATTAATAATTCCTGGCTTGTTTAAATATTGGGTTGGTGACACATCAGAATTCGTAGTCAAACATCCAGAAAAGCAGGCCACTTATCTGACTTTTATTCCCACAGTCTAATATGACAAAACCCAAACCTTACTATCCAACAGTCCTACATAAAAATTAAATGCAATGTAACTTTAAGTCAGCTTTTAAATTCGTGAATATAAATTGTTTGCAGCAAACTTCAATTTTTCTTTTTCCTGATTGCAATAACCTTCGCATGCTACCCTGGCTCCACATCGATCCGATACATGCACTTAATTACATCATATTCAATATTCTTGAGCTTAATTACAATTTCGCAGATGAAGGAGAAGGTGCTTCTCGACTCAAACACAAAGGCCCTTTGGTCACTCTGATCGGCTTTGAAGCTGGTTCACCCATATTAATAATGAATGAAACTTCTTAAAATTTGAAATTTTTACTCTATTTCGCATAGAGTTCCCAAAAGTACTTCTTTTTAATTTTGGAAAATGCGGATGGCTTTGTTGCCAACTACCTACGCATTGCCGATTTCTCCAGGTTTATCATAGTCTGCTTTGATTGTATCCATACAATGGAAATTGCTATATATATATGGATCTAATTAAATAATTATAATAGAAAATATAGAAAATATATTAAAATTTATCAAAACTTAATAATCAAATCGTCCTCTCATTTTGCTTTTGTTGTCTTTTTTCAAGTCATATTTTTCGAATATTACCTTTGCTCTTCTTTTTTTTCTACTTGAGTTTACATCATTTGAACTTAGGTAATAAAATAAGGTACTAGTTGATAACAATCTGAATCGGGTTTTTATGTCGAATGGCTTGAATCATTAACCCTTTTTTTTAGTTTTTTTATTTTTATTTTGCATTTTCTTCATTTTTAAAACTTCAATCTCTTCCATGCATTCTATGACGAATATTGGATGTCGAAAATTTTTTTACGAAAACCGGAAGAAGGTGTTCATCTAAGATCGTAAAAAGAGCACTATAGCTCGTTCCCCAAAGGAAACCAATCAAGTAGAAACCCTTTCAACGGAGATCCAAGGACTGGCTGCTGAGAAACAAAATAATGAGTTCTCAGTGACTCGCTCAAATGCCTGGACAAGCGTAAAAACCGCCTCCACTCTGTCGGAACCAAGTCCAAGGGAAAAGGATAACCCTGAGATAAAAAGACCGAAACTAAGGAATGAACAATCTCCCCACCATGTGCCCTTACAACGATCACATTTACTTGGAAATTGCCCTCACAATGGCATCCCCACAAAATAAAAGACAGAGACCAGTGTGAACCCGGAAACTGGAAGGAAAACGGAAGGTAGCAAGAATTATGGCACTAGACTCTCGCTACGGAACAAGAAGATTTGCCTTCATCGAGTTTCGTAGCTAATCCTATGAAATTATCAAACGCTTCGGCTATCGATAAGAATATGGCAACCAATTGATTTTAATCTGTCGATAGTATTATTGTATTAGTCAGTCGTAACATATGGGCGATAGTTTGAGGTTCAGGTCTGCTTTTTTGATTCTGAAACTAGGCATTATCTTGCAAATATATGTAACTAACAAAACAAACAAATATAAAAGTGTCTATGTTCATTATCTCTTTCTCTATACGAGTAATCATCAACCAAAATATTCTGCTATCTTTGCCATAAAGTATGCCATGAGTTGTGTTTTTCGCTTTTTCTGCCACGAACCTCCTCGATAGAAGTGGTCGACTCCGTAGATTTTTGCATAGAGATCGCATGGGTAAATTATATCGGATTTATTTCGATAGTTAAACACTTTATGATTTTCCATAATTTCTGGAGATGTTTCGTTTCTGTCGAGCATACATTTGAATTGCAAATACCTTGAATCATCGCCCCATGGAATAAAAGGACAGTTTTGATCCGCAGTAAGCATTTTTACGTTGTAGTACAGGTCTTCTGTTGTCACAATCTTGGAGAAATACCCAGGGCCACTTGCAATGTTGGACCGGCCTTGCATGTCGATGGTATCAAGTGACTCTTTAGTAAGAATCCGAGCCAGATACTTACTGTTCTTTTATGCTGCAAATGGTGAGGCTGAGAAGATATTAAAAGCTGAGGAAGGACGCTAATAGCTAACTAGCAACGGGAACTTTCTAAACTCATCGAGGCTCAGGACTGCCTCGTAATTGGTGTCAATGTAGAACCCTCCATATCGGTACACAATCTCATACCGCATGAAATCGCTCACCATCGAAATCCGCGAGTATGGAAACGTCTTGTGAAGTTCGAGAGTCTGCTGAATGTATTAATAGGTTATTGGGAAATTTTATTTGGTGATATTTTAATTTGTCCAAAGATAGTAATCGTAGTCAGAGTATACTTCGCGGACTCGATTGCATAAAAGCTGTTTGAAATCGTCCATTTTCTCGCTTCCGATCCAAATCTGATGGATTACCTTTGGAATTAAATACTCTTAGTTGAGCAGCATGTTCTTGCGGAGTAGCAAGTTGTATGGCCGATTTTCAATCTGACGACTATCTTTGATACCTTCGATACCTTCGATACCTTCGATACCTTCGATATCTTCGATACCTTCGATACCTTCGGTGCCTTCGATTATCCTCACTTTTTTAGTCTGGGCCACACTCACTTTGTTAGTCCAGGCTCTGGAAACCGAAATATTTCGATTAGTGGCTTCACGATTAAAGGATAAAGCAATCGATTAATATGCATACATTTCTCAACACCAACTCCGAGCATATAGATTGATCGATCTCCTGTCAGTACTTCATTCACTTGGAACAGTGAGTTTGAGTCGTAAAGCTCCTACATGCTGTTCATCAGGACTACCACTGAATCCTACTCGCATTGGTTGTTGATTCCATCATAGTAGTTCTCTCCGTAGTTTCTTTTACTCTCTATAATGAATAGTTTGTCATTCAGTTTGTTGAATTGGATGTAAGCTCTGATTTGGGCAATTGCCGCATTTTAGCTCGGATTACCATTGATGTAGTAGTAAGCCACCCACTTTTAATGAATTTGTGATTCCAAGCTTTGCGCCAGTTTCAAAAAGGCGGTAAGTTGATCTTATTGGAGAGTGTTGTTTCGGGCGAGCACAATGCAGAATTGATAGGAGTCTATTTTTTATATATTCTCCCATTTGTTCTGAAACCCGCAACTAAGAGCATACAAAACCAATATTATTCCAATAATAAGGACTATTGCTACATTTTTCAAGACAGATCGCTTTTTATTTTACTTTGATTGCTAATGGTGAGATATTTCATGAGCCTTTTAGCCTTTGGGATCCAAACTGAAGATGCCATTCAATTCGGCATCCTACTACTCAGAGCGGGAGACGGTGGATAGTCCCTAGAAATCGTTCTTTGTATTCATTGCGAACATTGAAGTAAACATTCTAATGATAATCACTCATTATTAAAAACATTATATTAATTTCAGGGGAAGATGAAAATCCCAGAATTATTTCCTCTTTGAGTATTGCTGGATTTATACGTATTGTGCCTTTCTGTGAATTCTTCAATTATTACTGGATTTGCATGTTTTTTATTAGTGCATTAAACTTAATCTTAACCAATATAATATCAACGCCAATAGCGAAAAGCAACAAATTCCTGAAAAGTAGTAATCAATTCAACTATAAACCACAAACAAATAGCCAAAAGCTGAATAGTAGCAATTAAAGTTTCATTAGCCGATAAGTAAAAGCTATTCCTTTAATTTGATTTAACTTAATGATTGGTTTATAATAAATCTGTAAAACTTGGTGGAGTGGTTACTGCGGTTTGACTTTTCAGAATATAATCAATCTTCCAACCCCAACCCCCAACCCAACCCAACCCCAAACCCCCAACCCCAACCCCAACCCCAACCCCCTGATTGTTTTGTGTGTGATGATTCAAATTATTTGATAAAATGGAATGGAATGGTGATACTTTTTTAATCTATTAATTACATGCCAATACTATTAGCTAACATATAAATATAATAATACCATAATACATTAAACAATATCAATAATAAACCCACCTAAAAAACACAATAATTAACCTTCAATAAAATGCCAACTCTTAACAATGTGTCCTATTTATCGATTGTAGCCATGATTCAGAGTTTTATGTAATTCTCATAATTGTCAGTAAATATTTAATAGCTACATTTAGTATTTGACTCATAATAAATACAAAGCTAATCTCAAAATTATGCATTCCTAATACATATGGGTCAATATTGCCTACAAAAGGCCACGTTCCCATTCGCGCACTATCGCTAAATCACTTTCTAAATGTAATCATATCCCGAATCCGATCAAAACCAATCTCAACAGTGCTGCCAACGATCTTAAATACCAAGAACTATAACGTTAGAATCGGATACTCAGATCGGAAAATGCTGTGCTCAGATAATACTATGAAATATTCGAGAAAAAGTATCAGAACCATAACACCAATCGGCGCGAAATAAATGTGAAGGATACTGATATATATGTCGACCCCCGTGCGAATTATAAAAGTGAATAAAAAATATAATCCACAACCTGTTACTCCGATCAGCGGCTGAGCAGCAAAAAGCTAAAAAATCTCGCGGTTCGAAACAAAGACAAAGTTTAGGGCAAAAACAATAGGAATAAAAAACTTAATCAGTGATATTTTGTTATGTTTCGATTATTTCGGAAATCTATGAATTCCATTGATTCGATTCTATTGTTTCGATTCTATTGTTTCGATTCTATTCTATTGATTGATTGATTGATTGATTGATTGATTGATTGATTGATTGATTCTAAATTGATTCACTAGAACAATTCAACTATATTGAAACAGTACTTTCTCAGAAGTATTAAATAGAATAACACCAGCATTTATACCCAATCGGCATCATACAGATATCCTTTATTTATAAGCAAATGTATGAAGAACAGAGTTCTCATTTAGGTGCTTCTTCAAGAAATATAAAATATGAAACTGTCTCCGAATATACTGCCTATTGATTTGAAGCCGATATAATTTCTCACACGTCAGTTGTGTTATACTAAGTTACTTCATATAATTTCTAAAAGTTCATATAAAGTTCATATAAAGTAGAGCAATGTCCCATCGTTCAAAAAACTATGAATACATCTCGAGCATATAGAACGATTTGAATGACAACATAAGCTAACTCAAACAAATCAGCAAAGGAATAAACTCACAACTCAAAAACTAATGTATTTCCACCTAATAATATAGAAAAGACAAGACAGGGCTTATAATAGTACTTAGATGCAGGGGTGTCTGCGCTCAAGAAGACCAATGCGATCATTCAGGATATTTTAAAGGAGAGGAGCTTGTTCGGGTGTAATGTTTGCGTTATTTTCGGAGTAGCTGTTTTTGTCGTATTGCTACTATCACTCTTTTGAGATGCTATGTTTGTCACGAATGTGATTGGATTGTATGGATTGGGCTCATCTATAGAAGCGGAGGATACTTCATGCGATGTTATATAGGTTATGGCATATATTAATGTGGAGTTTATTTATGTGCTGTATAGATTATGTAGTTTAGAGTATAGATTATGTAGTGTAGAATATAGATTATGCAGTTTAGTTAGCGTATATATTATGTAGTTGTAGAGCATAGATTATGTAGTGTCGATTATAGATTATGTAGTGTCGATTATAGATCATATAACTCATCATCGAAAAGCCATCATTTTTTGCCGACTCGACCTATTCATATATCTCTTGCTAACCATAAAAAGCAGCTTGCCTAATTTGATTTCACTGCTGTTAAATTGGTCAATATCATTGTTGCCTAGTCCATAAACACTGTTGATAATCTTAGTCTTTTCGGATTGAGTCAATACGTCGACTTCAATGGGCTGTAAGGGTCCCTACCATAGCTATTTGCTTTATTTGGGAAATGCTAACGCAATCGCCACTAAACAGTCAATAATGTTATCTCTTGCTGATTCTATCGGAACGTTTTAAAGGCCTTTGAATAAATCTGAGATCATTTTGGGGACCATTGGCAAGAGATACGACCTCAGCTGCTCGTAGAGCTCTGCGCTGTTCGGATCATACTCGACTATCTCGCCGGTTTCATTCGCTGCATATTGTGTCCGGGAGTAAGGTGTCCAGTATATCATGAAGACAATTTAGAAGAATTGAGACGATGATGAAGCCACGCGTGATTGCTCAGACTGCAGCCCCAATATTGCAAATTTAAAAATATCATCGACTTTATTGCTTTGGAGTAAAAGTGACAATTTATTATAGGTGACAACTCTTTTTGCCAAGCCCAAGAAGTCATCTGCCAAAATTGCCAAGTTGCCAATGCCTCCAAACTCTTCAATGTGTTTGAATGTCGTCGTGCAGATCTCTGTAAAGAAAAGCAAGAGGAAACTCTGTAATTATGGCTGAGGGTAGTTGCGATATTGGGTTAAAACTACTTAATAGAAGTACACGAATGAGCTTAGTGGATGTTTCTTATACGATTGCATGACCTAGGTCGATATTGGTTGCAGGAAAGGTAAGAATTGATCAGGGATCATTCTCAGAATCGTTTTGACAAGTTTAATGCACTATTCCACAATTTTATCTTCGTCGATTTATTTTTTGAAGGGATTAACAATTATTGCGATCAAAGATGGCCACACTTTTTCAAGAAGACCGCCAACAATCATTACATGATAATCTGATAAATTTTTGCTAGGAATGCATTTCAAGAGCGAGAGTATATTCTCGAAAGTGATCACCAGTATCTTCTTCTTCTGGGATTTCGTCATTTATGCGGATGCTAGAACTTAAGCTATTTTTGAAATTTGGGTGTTCAGAAGGTTCGGCATCACAGATGTAACCATTTCTTTTGATTATTTCAGGACATAAGCAATGCCTGCGAGTAAACCTCCGCGGTTTGGGTACACATTGATGAGATTATAGACACTTTCAATATGCTTTGCGACAATTGCTGAGTTTTATTTGCAGCATTGATTGAATGCTTTTTCTGCTCGATCTGCCAGTAGTGGGACTTGCAACATTGCCACAACATGGCCGAGCATTTTGAGAATAAACTCTTAGTTTTTAGTCTGTATCTCGAAGAGCTATGAAAATATCCGAAGGAATGATCTCTGTATCATGATGTAATTCGGACTCACTTTCTCATACAGTATTACCAATTAGCATATTTCTTGGGTTGGGCCTGGGTACTTCTCGACGACCTCCCTGAGTGAAGATATCATGGATTCAAACAAACTCCAATAAGCGCTTTAATTCTGATCCAAACCATTAATCAAAATCAACAATTGCTTCACATAATTCTCTTTCCCAATATACTAAGAAATAGTATAAAAGATATAGCCCCCTTGTTCGCGATTCTTATCAACATCCTCCGCCCTTTGATGCAGGCTCCTCAAATTGGCCTATGATATCTCATTAAGCATTTAAAGGTCGCTGAGCTGATACTTAAGCTTGTTAAAAAGAGTTATTAACAATTTTCCGATTATTTGGTCTGAAGTCTATTTGTTTAGTGCACAGTTTTCATTCTTCTTCTTCATGAGTGCATCGATGAAGGATTGCCAGAAATCGACTAATTCGGGAAATGCATCGATTTCCGCGAGCTCTATGTATCCGAACATATGAATTAGAAAATTCTGAACACTTTCATTATACTGTGAGATTAGCACATCGGATGATACCGATCCGTATTGACAAAGAACTTTCACGAACTATTCGACTAGTTAAAAATGGCATTACTTCAGCTGTTTATCGAACTTCGAAATATTACCAATGAGCTTTTCAGTCAAGAACAGGAACATCTCTTGGTTGTTCTAAGGCAGTACCATGATCTAGATTGCCATAGTCATGCATCTCCCTGCAGCTTGGAATATTAAGTCATCGTCAAGGGAGTTCGCAGCCAAGTTCATGAGACTATGATGATGCAAGGAGTATATGATTTTGTCATTTGCAGAATTAAGTTCTAACCAGCCTGAAAATGCATTAAGCAGTATTTATTGTTCCATGAAACTTAGCTTCATGCTGTTTGGTTGGTCGTTTTGCTGGGAGCTGAAGTTGTTGAAAAGAGTATGCATGTATTAAAGGACTTGAGCTTGTTGGGACTACAATAGTTTTTATGCTTGGTCTCTTGATTATTCATCGATAACGAGCTTTGGGTTTTTTATCTCATCGGGAAGCAATTCGAGGAATTTGAAATAATAGAGAAATTTATTTTTATTTTTCGGCTCCGATTGTTGGGTTTGTTGTTGCGATTGTTGTTATGATTGCGAACTTGTACTATCTGCGAATGTCATTTCGAAGAACTGCATAACAGTGCCTATCTTCTCGATCGAATGAATGTAAATATAAACCAAGCAAAGCATGATGTTTGTTAACAGTACTTTATTCGGTTTTTATAGTTTCTTTATCAGACTAACAAGCATCGCATAGGTCTGCGCGACAGCATTGGCTTATAACTGATGGAAATCATATTTTAGCTTATCTTTGAGTAGCATCGATGCAAAATAGTTGATCTTCTGATCGGTTTCAGACTAAAGAATGTGAATGCAGACGGGAACACATTGCGCTTATTTTGAGAAACTTATCAATTGTTTCTATTTTTGTTTGAATACCGCATTTCCTGCCGAAGAGAAATCTTTATGGTCTAAAAATTATAGTATAGCGGAGCGAAGCTGAGAAGCGATGTTGTTGAGGTCCATCTTTTTAGTATAATAATAATGAGCGAAATCGATTTATTGCTATATTTCAAACCATGACTCTAATTTATAATGAGTCATTTTTATGGAATTCTCATTTTAATTTGCATATCGATATGTATTCGAGCATAAATATGAAATAAAAAATATATGTCGAAACGGTAAATATCGAATTACGAGCAATCATTAAGGCTTATTTATAAGCTCTTTTGCTGAAGTTATATACTTTTACACCATTTTTCTATTTATGCGGGCACTCGATGACGAGTCCCGTGTCTTCTATGTCGCTTATTTACCCTATTTATACTGTGATTTCTCACGCGATTTTTCACGTGATTTCGATTTCTATCGCGTCTCAACACTTTATTCCACTGCTGATGAGTTTTTGCGTTGAATTGTAGGCAATTTCAGGCGGGGCAAATGGTTTCTGCTCCCGTTTTTTGATAATGGTCTATCTTCAATAATTTTTGTTCTGCTCCTGCTTCTCGGTAATAACAATGACGGTTTATCCGAACTAAATATGCTGCTGTTGTTGCTGATCTCTTGTTATTCATTTTACTCTGTCTTTTTTGTACGTTCTCTTGATTTCTCCCGCGATTCTGACTTTTTTGTGGATTTGATTGAGGAGTTGGTGTCTTTTCGACATGTGCGAGGTGGCATCGGTATCAAATTAATCCACCTTTGATGGGTTTCAGGAAATACGATTGTTTCCATGAGATTCTAGACTGAAGGCTAATTTGAAGCTTGTGTTTCCAGTTTAAGCTTTTCCTGTGCGAGCTTGAATATCTGCCCTGCTGATATTCTTTTCTTGGGGTTGACTTCAAGCATCTTCTTGACCAGCTAATCAAGATCCAATGAATAAACAGAGGGCAGGCTCTTGGATTTGGCAGATATTTTTATTTTCTTTATCAGTTCATCGATGTTGTTTGCCTCAAATGGCACTTTTAATGCGCATAATTCGTAGATGAGCACACCCAGCGACCAAATGTCACATTTCTCATTGTAAAACTCATCCTCCCAGACTTACGGAGCTGTGTAAAGAGGAGATCCTGTTTTAGTTGTGGCGAAAGCCCCAGCTTTCATGACCTTGGAAACATTCATGTCGCCTATTTTGAAATTCATGTCAGTTCTGAATACATTGGCCGGCTTTAAATCTCTGTGCAAAATGTTGTTTATGTGCAGATACTGCAGTCCATCGGAAATGTCGCTCAATGCTTTCCAGATTGTAGCTTATGGAATCCGCTTTTTCTTTTATTTGGCTTGCTCGATTAGATGAGTAAGATCTCCACTGCTGGCATATTCCATAAAAATATAGAGAATGTCTTCGCTGTTGTCAAAGAGACTCTCATAAACTTTAACAATATTCTTATGGTCCAATGACCCAAGAATACGCACTTAATTAGCTGCCCCACTTTTCTAATAATCTCCAAGCCCAAAACAGCTTATCTACGTTCAATCAGTAAAATACTTTTTTCAATGCCATTTGCTAATTAGTTTTCCGATTCGCTACTAAGTGTACTGAAGCAAATGATCCACTTCCTAGTCTTGACACATATCTGTAATCAGGTAGAGCGCCTTCGATTTCCTGTGTGTCGAATTCGATTTAAAACATTTCTTAATTATATGGTATAACTGCTCCTGTTTATTGCAATTTCAACATAAAATATATACTGTCTATTATAAGGATTCTGAACATACTTCTTTCCCATTGTTCAACAAGCATGATATTTATTTACTATATATATTTACTGTATAAAATGTGTGATACTGTCTATAGTGTGTGAAATACTTTGATACATTATTGAGATCTGAGCCAATTATCAATCCCAACCATAATAATTAGATACAGTATTAATCTATCGATATATATCAC
Organism: Brachycentrus maculatus; assembly: GCF_059751285.1. Taxonomy (NCBI): domain Eukaryota; kingdom Metazoa; phylum Arthropoda; class Insecta; order Trichoptera; family Brachycentridae; genus Brachycentrus; species Brachycentrus maculatus. The sequence goes on from NW_028282876.1 coordinate 15,687, forward strand.
CCTCATTTCCTGATGTTCCAGGCTGTTTCACTTGATTTATCTTTCACTTGATCTTCTAACCCCATCTTCTCAAACTTTTATTGATACTTTTTGTGGAGTGTCTAATTCTTTATGATTTACTATTGCAGACAATCTCGATACTTGAATAATGAATCCTTTATTTTTTTCATCATTACACAACATTTCTCACAGCCTACACTCGAGTTGAATTTCTCGTTTAAGAGTGCAAATATTTTCGAATGGATTTCATTGATGTTTTTCTCTCGTTGCCCACATAGTTCTTCCTTGTACTTCGTGAAGTTTTTCAGTTACTAAAGAGTGCCACTTTCAAAGCTAGATTTCTTAGAAAGCAAGTTATTGAGATTTGACAGATTGACATTACTGATTTCCAAAGCAGGTTTATTCGTGATCTTCGCTTCAAGCTCCTTGATTTTTAGCTTAAGTTATTTATTTTATTTGATAAGCTTGTTATTCTTTGATGTTAGACTGAATATAACTAATGTTGTACATGATATTCTGTTCGAAATGATCTGTTGTGACTGAATTTTGGGGTCTCTTGATTAGAACTGGTTTCTGTCTAAGTTATATCATGACTGTTATACTTTGCTTAAAGTTCGGCAAGTTGGATTTACATCTTCCGATGTTCGATCACAAGCTAGTTGATCTTGTTGAACGTAGGTCTTGAGCAGTTCTCACGAATATCGTCCAGGTGCTAATTCATCGATGAGTCGATTGCACTCTTCTCGATTTTGGAGCTGTTATTTCTTCTTGAAATCATCCGACGGTTGCGAGTCACCACCGACACTTCCTCCTCATTGAAATTCAAAACCGAAGTTGTATCGAGATTCTTTGATGAGTTTTCGATGGTCTTGTCGAACTCGTTTGTAAATGAAAGATCGATTTCACTGCTACAAGAAGGTAGTCTGTGACTCATTGAGTCGAGTAGACTCTGCGATTGGATCATGATTTGCAGTTACTTTTGCACTAGTTGGTCGCCTGTAATTCTCATGAAGGAATGACAGAGATTGTACTAGGTTTGGGTATCCGAATAGGAAGAAATGCTATGGTCAGAACAGGCCATAAATTTGGACAATGCATGCTTTTCGAGGCTAGACTCAGGATTATGAAGTAGATTGGTTTTCATGATTTGTTGCTATCTATTCTTAAAATGTATGTAATAAAGTTTCCCTGTTGTTACAATATTAGTAAATTTATTCCATACTACATTTATTCAACTAAATAGAGCACTTATAAATAACAATGTAATAAATGAATAAGAATAAATAAGTGAATAAATAGAATATTGTGGTATCAAATGTATGAATGTATTGACTAGTAGTAGGCATCATTTGGCAACTAACTGTTTTTATTGTTCATTTCATTTTAGGAAATGCCAGAATAGTTAGGGTTATGGAAATGGTATGAGAGGTTATGATCGTAGTTCATGATTGATTTGCTGTATTTGCTGATGTAGTCATTGTCGGTTAGCGCGGAAACTTCGAAGTACTGACTGACGAACATACAGCAGCTTAGTATTTTACTCATTTCTATTTATAGTTTTAGGAGGAATTCTCCGAAGAGGATGTTGCTCCCCGGCTCTGTCGATGAATAAGACATTGCTTGATTTACTTAGGATTCTGCGATATGAGTCAAATGACTATGAAATATTCTGAAGGTTGTGTGATTCTGGGAGTTCCATGTTTATGCGGATTAGTAGTACATTATGCTCAGCACCAAATCTACTTTGCTATACCGATAAAATTATGTGTTATACAGGCAGCTCTCCAAAATCTGGGATAAATACGAGAAATTCTGGGCATTTGACTCACATCGAAATATAACGGCCGTGAAGCTGAAATCAGTCTGTGATCGTTCGCTCTAATTGAGAGCAAATTGGTCCCAGATTAATGTTAAGACATCAATCCAATAAGCGTAGGTCTTTTTCCATATTCTAAAGTCAGCCTTCATGAAGACCAGCGTTTCGAATTCAGCCATTTATGCTCGATTTATTTTTTATTCTATTTATTCGGTCACTATTTTTAGGAAGGCCTTTTGTTTTTGAGATTTTTCTCTGTGCGAATGATTTCTATTGTATTTTTTCTTTTTCGCGCTTTATTTCTTTTTGGAGCGTTCGCGGCTTGCATTCTTTCTGTTTTTTTTAACTGACTAACTTTAGGAACCAGGACGCGAGTTTGGCAATTAAACTTTACCCTCTGCAGTTAAGAACGAAATCCATGACACAAGTTATGCCCGTTTTCAGCTTATTCGAGCTTCAGTGACAGTTGCAAACATGACAATGCCAACACTTTAACCTTGTTCAATAAAATCGAACTTGATAAGTGCCTATCGAGCATTTAGACAGCTAAGGCAAATGTTTACTTTTTGTATTACATTTACCCACAGATCCTAGACACTAATCGAATGCACTCGCATCTTGTTTGATGGTCTATTTTCTTTGTGTGCATTTTCGAAGCAGTGCAAAACTCTAGATTCTGCTATTCAGCCTCAATTTATTTGCGCAGTACCATTGTATCGACATTTTATAGTCTCTCGTAGTGGTTTGTATTGGGAGTGCAGATTGTTTAGTCCAGCAGTTCGACAATAAGTTCCTGCTTTTACTTTTTTATGTTAGATTTGTTTTGTTTTGTATGGTCGTCCTTTCTAAAATTGTTTTGATTTTCCCGGTTCCTTTGTGGAAATTCAGATGTTTGTTTTATAGGTTTAATTGGTTTAGTTTTGATTCGATCGTGAGAAACACTATTTTTGTTTTTACTGCTGATTTGCTTGCTTTTCCTTGGTTTACTTTTAGAGTTAGGGTGCTATTGATTATTTTCAGTGCATGTATGGGATTCGTATGAACTCACATCCCATTGGCTATAGTTTCGGTTCTATCCATTTTTGCTGATGCTATTCCTCCCCTTTCGAACAAGTTTGCCCTCGAATGATATCACCCCTCTCATACAGTTTAAGGTTATCTTAGGAGATGATTTGTTAACCTATTCACTTTCGCCAGCATTTTTACCTCTCCGATTCTCATGCGCTCTGAAAGTAGCGCTGTCTTCATTAAGTTTATTAATCATATTAGTCGAAGGGACGATATAATCGCTGTCAGCCTCCGTATAATTTTTCATCGTATCATTGCCTACACCATAAACTTTCCCCCTATTGTAGTACTACATACGCTGTTGTATATTGTCAGTGGTATTTTCCTAGGTTTTGCGATCATGGCTATTTTTTTTATTTTACTAATAGTTTCTCATTGCGGGTCTTTTTCGCTTAGCTTTTACTTTTGGAGGACAGATTTTTCTTTTTGGGTTGGCTTTTAGGATTGCTGGCTATATGAGTATTCGAAGGCAATTTAATGTTTTGGTTGGTCTAGTATTGTGCATGTTCTTATGTGATGCTTATATTTATATGGATTAACATTCGCAATGATGAATAATCTGAATAATTATTCAAATAAAATGATAAGGAAGATAAGGAATGTAATTGGAATGCCATTTGAAAACCATGGATGCAAAGGAGATTAGAGAGTTTATAAGGTGATAGAGTTCAATGGATCAGGATAGATGTAAATAATACATAATGCATTCACGTAGAATAGATAAGGAATAAATATTGTGTATAAGATATCAAGAATATATCAATATTAGCAAAAATATAATAATGCATTGCATACTATATATGTATGTAATATATGATGGATGACAACTGATAAATTAGTTTGAACAAGCATCCAAAAACAAGTGTCAGTTACTCGGATCTTGGCTAATATTATTCTTATTCCCTAAAGATAGTGATGAATTCAATTAATTCATTTTTGAGTTGTGATACTCCAAGCTCCTTTCAAAATCGAACTTATTCCTAGATTCCATAAAGTTAATCTGAAAGGCATCGCTACGGGGAGACAAATCTCGACTGCATTCGAGACCGTTCATGTTACTATTGTTTATTACATGGCTGAAACTGAAGGGATTCATATTGAATAAATCGGAACCGAAAATTGCTTATGGCTCTGCGAAGGGGTTATGGTTGACAATGCTTTTTAAGTTTATGCTGTTCATCCCAATGTTGTTCAGGCTATTTGTGCCATTGCTATTGCTCAAGTTTGCATGTATGTTCTTACTGTCTGAAATGAACAAACAATTGGTTGGTGCTGCTCAAAGAACGGGGAATTCTAATTAGAGTTCACAGCCTGAAAGAGTTAAACACTCGGACTGATACAATCGTTTCTCAGTTAGACCCCTGATTTTTGCGAGAAAGGATCAAAGCTGCATGATTTAATGAGCTTATTATCGGGCTTATTGGATAGTTTTCTGGGCATTTGAGTAATTCTGGGCTATTCCTCATTACATTTTTTGAGCCTAGGTTCGATAACTGCGAGAATTAGAAGTAACCCTGGGACTTCGAGGTGCAAACATCGACGATTCGGTGATTCGAATTCAGCATGAACTTGTTGCTACGATTCAGTTAGCTTTTGTCATTTTTCTTGCTACTTTCAGGTCTTATGCTATTGTGGGTAAATGCTGGTATATTCTGATCAAACCCTTTGTTATGGAAGCTCTGGCTTCGGCTCACATCCTCAATATGGCTCAGGAATTGGGATTTAAAAATTAGTTTGCTTGGTGCTTCATCGGCTTCATTGATCCTCGAACTGTTCTCAATCGATCTGTTCTACGAAAGTGGCGCACTTCGCTCTAAGATTAGATCACTAAAATTGGGTCTGCTTGTCGCGCAGTTATTCAGGATGATGTTATTGACATTGTTATAATACTGGAAGCTCGATCTCATTATTTATTGGGATGTATTATTTTAGCTTAGTTACCGAATTGTGGGTAAAAGTTATTAAATGAGGAACTAAGATTATTGCCATTATTTATAAAGGAAGGCCTATAGAGGTTTTGGTTGCTTTGGCTGCTTTGGTTGCTGAATAATGAGAGGCCAGATTGTTAATATTGTTGTTGTTGTTGTTATCGAAGATCATGCTTTGCTGTTGTTGCTGTTTGCAGGCTTGATTCAGGGCGAATGGACTGAATGGATTATTCAAATCGAAAAGACTTTTAAATGTTCAGCATACATACCGACTGGCTTTTTTATGATTTTTGTTTATTTATTAAGTCGAGGCTTGAAAGATTGTCGAATAGGCTCTCATTTTACAATTAAACTTCTTCTGATTTGACTATATATTTGGATTTATTCTTCTGGTGAGCTCTGCCTCGCCGATCTTTCCTCTCTTTCATTTATTGTCTCTATTTCGTCTCTTTCCGATCTTTCCTGAAAGTCTTGCAAATAGTTTTGGCCTGCTGATTTCCCTAAGCATTCATAATCTGTGTGATAATCTCCTGCTTAAATTTATTATTGGGTATGACCTTATTATCCAGCTGTTCCTTGATCAAAGTGTGCAACCTCCTTTAATTCCTCTTCTTACTCTGGGTTTTTTTCACTTCTCCTCATCCTTTTCCAGGGACATTTTGGACTCACGCGTATACTTGATCTTAATCGAGCGATTGATCTGTATGATCGATATGATCAAATCCAGAGTATTCTGCTTAGTGAACCTATTCGATTCGGTAATGTAGCTTTCGATGAACTCCAGAATCTGGTGGTTGAGAGCTAGAATTTTGTTGCATGACATGGTTTATTTTCGTTTCGTATTTTAGTTATTGCTTGGAGTCGACCAAGCTGAATATCTTTGTCAAATGCTTTATTTCGAATGTTCGCAGTTTGTTTATTTATTTCATTGCTTCTACATAGGCTTAATCGATATTTTAGCAGTCCTTTGTTTGCTCTTTGTAGAGCCGCTTTTACTCTTTTATGAAGTTGTTTAAATATCGGACGATTCTGCGCACGTTAGAATAAAAATGGTTCTTGAGACGGTTGTCGGTTGTGCGCCCGTCGAATAACGAGACTAGTTTCGACCATCGATGCCCGTACATTTTGCAGGCCTCCAGCAATTTCACATCTTCTTCCACCCCCATTGCAGGGCGACAGTCAAAGTCGGATCTAGAGCATTGCACCATCTACAATGTTACGATATGTTACCTTTCCCGGCACTGCTTGGAGCTTCTGGGGAACTCTGCTTGAATATGATTCTGGATTTCTTCAGCAATTTTTTTCCATTCTGGCTTATGCCCCATACTGATTTTGGGTTCGACTGCCCTAATCAACAGCTAATCTTCCTAAATCAAATAATAACTACTTCCTAGGCCCAGGCCCTACGATGTTCTCTCTATTTAGGCATTTATTAAATTATTCATTGCATTAATGCACCCCATACCATAACTCTCCTCTAATAAACTAAACCAGTATGAAACTTCTGTTTTATTTGATGATAATTATAAGCTATCAAGGCCATTAAGGCTAATCTTCCTATATTCAGGACATACATTTATTAATGTTATTTACTGTTTATTAATTTACTGTTTATTATGTTATGTTCAGAATATATATTTTGAACAGATAAACACATTATTCACACGAGCCATTCCAAACATTCTCACTATCAGTGTTAGTTAGATTACATAGAGTAGACTCGCATTTCTAGGGTTAAGTTTAATTGGTATTAATAATTATATCTGCATATTGTTGTATATTGTATATGATCATATCTATCATAGCACATTATTGACACATTGACAATAGTTTATGTGTATTATCTAGGGGTTGGGGTTGGGGTTGGGGTTGGGGTTGGGGTTGGGGTTGGGGTTGGGGTTGGGGGTTGGGA
>NW_028282877.1:0-29823 GCF_059751285.1 Brachycentrus maculatus
TCCCAATCCCAACCCAACCCCAACCCCAACCCCAACCCCAACCCCAACCCCAACCCCAACCCCAACCCCAACCCCAACCCCAAAGAAACAAACTGAGGATTTATATGTTGTCCTATTATATAACAAAGTGAAATTATAAGATACTTATGAATAGCATAAATACATAGTGTAATTTTGTCGCATAAATTTATGATATGCTCAATAAAATCAAGACTTGATAATATGCTCGTGATTAACAGACTTTTAAAACTGACATTCGAACCCATATACAAACTCATTAGCACACAGATGAAACTTTGTTAAATGTATTTGCTTTTATTCCTATGGAAACTATCCATGAAAATATATTTATAGTTTAATTGAAAATGCCGCTGGGAGATAAAAAGAAAAAATTTAAGGAGAATATGGAGATGCCAAAAATTCTTGGCGGGAGATATCAGCTTTAATAAAGATCCATTGGGAGTGGAGTTTCATCTGTCGTTATCCCAGGCATTGATCTAGTAACAGGCCGAAAAGTGGCAGTCAAAAAAATTACGAAGTTCTGTGTGAACAAACACTAATCGCTCAGAATTTTGCGATAAATCATTCTTTTAAGGGTGCTTTAACATCCAAATATCATCAAACTGCGAGAAGTCATTATTGAAGGATTGGACCAAAATTAATTGTACTTAGTGCTCGACTATCTACCTTTCGACATCAAAAAGATATTTCGATCCAACATAATTCTCACCCAAAGAGATATCAAGTGCATTGTCTTTCAAATTCTAGCAGGATTAAATTATTGCCATCAATGTCAAGTTCTGCATCGAGATCTCAAGCCTGAGAACATTCTCATTACTGATGACTACTCAGAGGTTCGGCTTTGTGATTTCGGACTAGCTCGTGCAGTTGTATCGGAGGACCAACGATAGTATGAAAAAAAGTACGAGGAAAAATAGACTCAAGAGAAGAAGGCAGGTCTATCCGCTCATGTCACAACTAGATGGTATCGAGCCCCAGAGCTAATTATTCTAGAAAGGAAATATAATAGTGCCATCGACATGTGGTCAGTTGGATGCATTCTGGCTGAGTTGACAGGCATGCTCAAATAGAACTGTGAGACCTTCATGCAGAGGAAAGTGCTTTTCCCTGGCAAGGCCTGCTATCCTCTCTCGCCCCCAAAGGATAATGGCCCCGTCTATAAGAAAGTGAATGACTTTCCTCATTCGGTTTCAGACCAATTGTACACCCTCCATTAATATAGGACAGTAATTTTTGACGTGCTCGGAACCCCTGAGGATATCAGCTTCATTACAGACTAGCGAGCCAAGAACTATATAAAGTCCTTCGGGAAAATAGACAAGCGACCCTTCAACAAGATATTCGCATATATTCCTGGATAAATCTAAGATTTTCTCTAAAAGTCGCTGCGTTTCAACCCCAACACTCGCCTCTCAATCGAAGAAGCCCTGAAACACCCCCTCTTCGATGAAATTCGGGAGCGGTTTGAGGCCAATATAAGCACCGTTGGAGAGCCAGTTATCACAGACATTGAATAATTAAGTTTGGAAGAAATTAAGTAAAGGGTTATCATGGAGTCTGAACATTACAAGTAGCTACGTAAGACTGAAAAAGGCAAGGCAGAAACCATCGATTTAGAATGATAAACATATATAATAGACTTAACGCCAATATTCCTACCCGCCCATGAATATACACACAATCATCAACCATCCTGAAAATATACCCTATTTAACATCGCATATAACTCTAGAAATGTAGGCTGACCTATTTATTAATTATTCTTATCCTACTAACAAACATTATCCCATAATCTAATTATCATATATAGTTAGCAGAAATATAATCATATTGACCATTTATTTATTGAATTTTAATATTGTTTTATTTAGTGTAAAGTAGTTACCTAATCACTATCGCCACTGTTTATGCTCTAAAATGTTTAATATGTTAAACTCTCATAGATCATTTTTGCCTATTGGAATTATACTTATGCTCTTAATTAGTGATCAAATGAACACCAAGTAAGTTCGGCCACTTCCCAATTCCTTACTAGCCGATATGCCAATCATTGCCTAAGGCATATGCAATCATCTGGCCATTTGGAGAGACCTTTGCATCACAAACTGGTGCATCTAATGCAAACTAAATTATTTTATTCCTTGCTTTGTAATCCCAAAGGCTCATGACACCATTGCTACCAGCAGTCATAAACCAGCCCTAAAGATTGGAATTGAAAGCAGAAGAGTTAGTTGGATAGAGTATTGAGTCTCCATTTTATTCCGATTTATTCGATTTGAATGTGATAATACTGTTAGTTTTGAATGCGTTGTTGGATTTTGTGAGGGAGGATATATTGGCCCTTCCGTCAATAGTCGTCAATCCTAAGGTCTCAGCTTTTCTATCCAATGATATGGACTGTATTTGCGAGTATTTACCAAGATCTGTCGAGTCGACAATTGTTTTGGCACCACTGCTGATCATAGCCATATCCATAAAGAATACTCTTTAATCAATAGTCGCTCCAGCCAGAATGTTGTTACTAAAATCACTCAGCAATATCTTCTTTTCCGCGGAAACTGTTAGAACAGGCTGAGGGTTATTATTCTGCCAAAAATTAACATTACTTTCGTAGCCTGTCGAAATTAGAACATTCTGGATTTATGCAAAGTGAAGGGAATTTATTGACTCGTTGTGTTGGCCGGCTTGTGCGATGCTCATTGTGCTCGTATCGACCATCTTGATTGTGCCATCAATGCATCCTGCATAGAGAATCGAGTTATCTGTGTTCCATGCCAAGCAAGTCGCAGCTGATGGCAAATTGACAATATACTTTTGCATGATGGAAGAGCCCATATGGCTTTGAACAACTTCGAAAATCCTTAAAGTTTTATCCCACCCTGCTGCTGCAAATACTGGATGGAAATTTTGATGGCAATTCAACCACTTGAGGCATGAAATGCTTTCAGAGAGTGTAATTCCATCGGATAGCTTTATATCTTTGTTATAGCCATTAGAATTGAATTGTAATGGTTTGTTGTTATTTTGGGATGGATTGTTCCAGCTTGAGGTATTTGTAGTCTTGCCGTTATTGGTTATGGTTGAGAACATCCTGCAAATTGTTTATAGTCTGACAATAATTAGAAGCCATACATAAATTAGAACCAATTCCTAATTAGAACCAATTCCTAAATTAGAACCCATACATAATAAACAATATCTATTCAATAACCATCTACCTTCAGACCTCTCGATCCTCATAAATAATTACAAATTTAATGCGATATGAATCAATCATATCAATATTTGATTGCGACTCTTTTCTACAAATTTGTTGATCCCTTTGATCTTCTCTACTGGCTGGCCAAGAACATTCTTTTTTATTTATTCCAGATTCTTTTATATTGTGTCGTAAAGACTTTTTTAATAGCTATAAAATTGTTTCTATGAACGCAGTTACTTTGCTTTAGGGTTTGTGCCTTAGATTTTAGTTAATAGCTATGATCCTTTTTCAATGGCGATTTCGTTAAGTTTCTACTCATCGCTATCGCCTTACTCGATTACATCATCCTTAGAAATAGCATTCATGCCAATTTATTTGGGAAGATGACCGCCTATCTCCCCAAAGAAACCAATATCATTCCTCGGAGAGTTCCCAAACGCCGAAAACCCTGCAAACTAGCAACCTATATTCCTCAAGAACTTAACCTTCAACACATCATGGTCCCCACTTGCCCACCCTTCAAACTAATCCTCAACATTCTCTCGCGTAGAATCACATAAATACTCGATACTCTTCTCATCATTCGGGTTATACTTCTTGTATCGACTTATTTCGAAGTTATTGCTGATAAAGTGATGTGTTGGGATCTTCATTTGTTGCTCGTATATCGAGGAGGCGTAGATTGGCGACATTGACGGAAGAGTGTTTGATCGAAATGGAAACTATTACTCTGCTGAACTTCGACTCTTTGGAATTTATTTGGTTAAATTTGTGAAATCAACTGGGAAGTTCACGTTTGTATATGCCATTCGTTCTGTCTCATGGATTTTGATTTCTTTTAAGGGACCATCATCATCGAATTATGGCTTGCCTTCAGTTTCGAATTGCTTAGTAATGGATTCACCTTCTTTATCAAACTGAATTGCAAATGTAGCAGGCGATATCGAGCTTAAAGAAAACTCGAAATTAATTTAAATCTAAGTATATTGCATAGTTTTACATTTTAGAGTCCACTGTTTGCTGAGTCTAATGACTTCTGGTAGTCTTATTCGACTTTCTTTGCTACATCTTCTTTGGTGTGGCAGCCCTGCAAAAATGTATTTATTTTTTTTAGTCTTTTCTAGAGTCGATATTTTTAGATGACACGGCTTCCTGCCTTCATGAATTGTTGTAGTTTTTACTTCCTTGTTTTTAGTTAGTCGTTTCGATTTGAGTCCCATTCGAAATGTTTTGCAGAGTATTTTGCATATTAAACTTAGGCTTCATTCACCCCTAAACTGTTAAATTGCCTACTTACACAAACTTACTCTAGATTCTGCATTCTGGCATTATGAAACTAATTAGACAAAGTCTCCTAAAAAGCAAGCTAATCCGCAGTCATTGCATGATCTCCCAAATACTGCGAGAACTTGACTTCCTTTTATTTGTCCAACTCAGCAATCCTTGAGAACCGAGACAAATACTACTTTTAATTTTATCTCTTAGCACTGGTTTCAAGTTTGCTATTGAGTGTCATTGTCATTTCGATGTTTGTTTGTTGGTGGATGTTCTTCTTCAGAAGTTTAGGGAATGATGTTCTTGAGCGTATGAATGATTTCTGATTGGATGTGACCCCTAAATTCTATGTGTTATGATCGTTGATTATGAGTGCGGATTCGATTCTCTACGCGGTTTTGTCGGTTTTAGAGTTAAGGAGGGGGTTGAGGAGTGGGTTAAGTTTGGCTGATTTGAGTCGATGTGCAGTTTTGAGCAGTGACTGCTTCTTTGCCTGACCACTCCCAATAAGTTTGATGTGGATCGGCTAAAAATCGAATTGCTTAATCGACAGAATAGCATCAGCAGTATAGGTCACACGATCTGCAGGTATGAAAGTTATTTAAATGTTCTCAGTTGATGACCCTCGTATCACACCATGCAGAGGAGTAATTATAAAGGCCGAAGTTTAACTCAAATATTGAAACTCATATTGAAAATCGACAGGGATTTGATTGTCTATCGGATAGATCTACAGCTATAAAAGTAGTTACATTCGATTAGCTGCCACTTACATCCACAGACCCGAAATCTATTAACTTGGGAAATATGTCCCTAATTCGAGGAATCGAAGGATAGGCGTATACAGGCACAACAAAGTTCTATGTTTAGGTGTTCACTTTTATCACATCGTACTGATACTTATACACATCTGATATGAATGTTACCAGGATGTTCTATGACATGCCGGCTGCTATGGCTCCTTTTTTGTTTACTTTAATGCTGAAGCCAGGTTCAGTAGGTGGTAAAACATGGATACGTTGAGGGATTGGTGCCTTATTGATTACCCTGATTGTTGCTGTTATTGGTTTTCCGATTTCATAGCCGCTGAACTTGACTTCGAATGGTTCGAACTGTATGAAAGAGTTTCCTCCCGTTTTTTAAAACTATTCTGATCTAACAAAGGATTTACTTGCATTGAGGAGGGTGTTTTGGGTTTGGAGCGAAGTCTTGCGGATGATTTCTTTGGGGATATAAGTCTTATTCAGCTCGTTGATCTCCATTTATTTGATTTGTAACTTATGCAGTATATATATATATCAATATATCAATATAATTCTATATGCGGGGACATTGAGATTAGTTGTTGCGAATTATGGAAATTATATGTATGTATTTACACTTTTATTATTTATGTATTGATAGTATTGATAAGTTAAATAACAATGTGTAAGGATGATGAGATTGATGTTGTTAATTTACCATTGAATAATAAGCTGTGATTTATATTTGTCAGAATCTGAGTAAGAAACTGCATCGAATTGCACTGATAATTTAATCTATATGCGTGTATATGTGCGTATGTAATATGTGTATACCTATCATTGACTCACTTTCTGACCAATTCATATAAGTTTCTGGTTGAGATGCTGCTCTTGGTTTTCTTGCTAAATTTCCTATCTCTCCTAAATGAACTTAAAGACCAGCTTCTGATAATCTTATCGGGCATGTCTGCCAATATCACTGCAATCCATCACATACACATACAGGACCAAGCTCACAACAATAGATAACAAGGTGAACACCGAATATACGATCAGTTATGTTTGGTTGACTTAATAGCTGCCCATTGTTATTGCTGGGTTGCTGGGTTGATAATAATATATATGATTGGATATATATATCTATCGATCTGCTATGGATTGTTATGGGAATGGGAATGAGTGTGGGATCAATATATCAGTATTCAATTTACCGATAGTATAGCATAAACATAGAATATACACATATTAGAGAATAGACATCAAAGATATTCAATATCTGAGTATTAAATAAATGGAGTGAAAATAACTCTAAAACAGAGCACAGTCCTCACTAACAGCCTAACTGCTATGCCACTCAAATAATAATCATATGTATGTAGAAATCATCTTGCAGATTGCTTCAGCGCTCGAACCCCATTCAAAGTCAGCAACAATAAAAGAATCTGAAAATAACACTAAAAAATACTTTCAACAGCATAATCAGAACATAACAGAATATTCCAAAATTATGCATAGGCCGTATTGTCTGCCAGATCTGATTCCAAGGATCTTCAGTTACCCATACTCTGAGCTCTGTAAATGCGAAAATGAGATCAATAACTATCAGTAAAATAGTGAACACCAATATCTATGTTTATTACTTAGCTTACTAACTTAAGAGCAAGACCATCTTTCCTTTGCTGCCAGATGAAGTACATGAATAGCATCGTTGCGAGATTATAATCAGAACGGATAAGACAGCTGAAAAATCCAACAGTCTGAGTTAGTTTGTAATTTGTACAACAATGGCTAAGCAGATCATGCTTATTCTGTGACTTAGTACTGGGTCAATAGTTTAGATTTAGGAGCCTCGAAAGCTGCTATGATTCGATTGGTACATTGTTATTGATTATATAGCATTACTTATTTATATGGCTTATTTCAATTTTAAATTCGATAATAGGCTATTTTATGCATGGATGGTTTCATCATTAGCAAATAATAAATAAAGTAATTAATAAATAATACGGTTATTGAGTAAATAAATAAAAATGATTTTCGAGTAAATGACGAAAATGTAATAGAGCAGATCTCTAACAATATTAACAGTAATTGAAATAAATATATTATAAACTTAATTAAATATTATGAAAATACAAAAGTATCAGATTGTTCCATAAATCTGACCCAAAATACCCTAAATCTCCAAATTGACCTCAGCCAATACACCCTAAAAAATAGCCTAACTAATTTCCAAACGTATTTCAAGCAGCTAAGAATATTAATTCCATTCTCTTCCTTCTTTACGATAATCGCCCTTGATACTTAAAAGTAGCTTTGTCTCCTCAGAGTCAACATCACGATTTGATTTCAATAGGCCTAATTGAGTCTTTGAAGATTCCACTATTTATTTGGTTATCTTGTTTAGAGTGATTGCTTATTTTGTTGTTTGCGAGCTCACCAAGGCTGAATTAATTGTGTTCTGCCATCCGCAAGGCCAGCATTGATCCCAAGGAAATACTAAGCGATCGATCCTTTATTTTTATATCTGTTCAGAAAAGCAATCGACCAAACATTTGTTGTGAACCTTGATTAGTCCCAATAAGAAGTTTGTATATTTTTTATTCTCTTATTTTATGACGAATACGCTTTACTCATATATCGGCTGATACTAAAAGAATGCAGTGGAGGGTAGCACTGGCCAACTGAACTCATCTTCCATCGACTCTAATGAGTTCTACTCTGACTATCTGTCCTCAGATAGTTATAAGATATCGAGTTTAACTCTGAAGATCTGTAGGAAGCTTCGTTCTGTTATTTTTGAGAAGGTTGTTGAGATATAGTCTGTGTAATTTAATGCTAGGAAATTTATGTAGTTATGAAGGTAGTGTTCGATTGTCGATTAGTTTATTGTAATACCTGGAGCTCGACGCTTTTTCTTGAGGCATTTTTTTGTGCTAAAATCGTAGAACTATTCGGAGAATTAATTCATGAGCGTGGCTATAATGCTCTATGCGATAGTGCTAATGCTACCTATTGTTTGCTCAACGGGCTTTAAAGGTTGTCGCTCTGTTAAATTCTCCTTTAAATTTCGAATGATATTACCTTATTCCTCATCTTGGGTCTCAGTATAGAATCGTTCCTCTAAATTTATTATTTAAGGCTTTTTTGGGCTAATATAATTCTAACGAACTTTTTCCACACTCTTTAATGGGAACAAAAATGAGCTACTGGGGTCACTACTTTATTTTCTTCCAATATCCTTTCGATCAATTTTCTTCAAGCTCTGCCTGTACATCTTTTCGAGTAAACATTTCTCTGAGAGAGATTCAGGAAAACTAAAGACATTCTGCTTTAAATTTTTATTCTTCTTTTTATTGCGTTTGCTCATCAGAGTCACTTCTCGGTACATATTTATATAGCTCAGAATACGCTCCGATTTTCGAATTGAGTCGGATTCGGAAAGCTACTCGGAAAGTTATAAACTTTTCAAATCGAAGCTTATTGACAGTTTTGATTATTTGAGTGATGCTTAATTTTCTTATTTTTGCACAGAATTACTGTATTTGCACTCCTAACTTTATACGCCATTAATTTTAAGTTCCAATCTTTTGCAGAATGGAATAGTAAATTCCATAGATTTCTCAGTTTTCATCGTATTTTATCGTTGTTCTTCAGTATCGATACTATACTTTTGATTTAAGAAATGATTGTTCTACTCTTTGACAAGATGAACCAAACGAGGAGACAAAAATCCACTAATCATTTACTTAACCTTCTTCTGCCTCCAAATCCTTTGAATCATCACAACAGCAGATAGCACCTTTAGTTCAGAATAAATCAATTTCGGGTACATCTGCACATATTTTAATTTAATCTTCATATACATGTTATGTAAGGCATCTTCTTTGGATTGCAAATTGTACATGAATTATCTCTTGCATTTTTGATGGTTATTGTTTTTGTTTTCTTTCATTTGAATCGGGTAGATTGGCATGTTGTACTTTCGGATGGAGCCTTACATCTCTTACTCGCTAAGTTCTGTAATTTTTATTGGCTCGAGGGTGTCAACTTTTGTCATTCTTTTTAGGAATTAATTATGAAATTCACTATGAATGTTATTTGATTTGGTATTTTTTGGTTTTGGGGTTTTAGATTATTTTTTAGGGTTTAAAACTGTTCTTTTGGGCTATTTGTTTTTCTCTGTGGTGTTGAGTTTTTTTTTATTGAGTTTAGTTATTTTTTATTTAACGACGATGGGACTAAGACTTTTCTCTTTCTTCACAGAAATGGATGTTGTCGGACTCGAAAATGGCGATAATTTACAAATTTCCATTTGATCAGCGTACTCTCTGCGTGATGAAAACTGAGTAGTTCTCGTCGAGATCTTATGTTAATGGAATTAGTTTGTCTATTCGAATGTGGTAAAGGTTTTTTATTTTGTCAGCATGGGATCTTCAGTGATCAGAAAAGCTGTTGATTTTTTCAATTTGGAAGAGGTTGGCTTCTTGGGGATGGACTTTTTCTTCTGGAGCATCCTTCGTATTTAATATTTATTTAATTTAATTGTTACATTCATTACATTATTCATATATTCATACACATTCGATGTGGATAGCCCGCCCACAGTTCATTCCATAAAAATGCAACGCATTCGACATTATTGACATCATCGAAATCCGTGGCATCATTGACATAATTGACAGATTTAAATAATATTTAATCAATTGGCAGCTTTTGCATGATTTGAGCTAATTTCCATCCTTGAGTTTCTGATTTCTTCTTCAATAACTATATATTTTTTGCGAACCAAATCGAATGCTCTTTCCCAGTCCAAGTGATGGATCACATAAATCTGATAACCCAAAGCGCAAACTATCCCGATGACCCATCCCATCCATATTCCTCTCAATTATAAATCGAAGAAGAATGCCAAAATCCAAGCCATCCCTAATCCAACAATATAGAAAGAAATGAAAGTATACTTTTCGAATGAGAGCACTTGAAGAGTTTTAATAATGCCACAGAAGAGAACTTGAACACTATCCAAAAGCAAGGCAACCAAAAATATGCGAAAGACTTACCGCATGGCTACGACTGTGCCTTCATCGTTGTGAAATACCACGAAAAATAGCTCTTACGAAGATACTAAATTCAGGATTATGATAACTGCGAGGCCAATAATGAATATAGTCCCAAATATGAGTTTCCTTTTTGCTGCCCTGATATCGTTTTACTCTATGCTGAGAGATATGGTTCTGTTGAGGCAGCTCGAAATCCCTAATATAATGAAGAAGAATATCAGAAAGCAGCTCGCAATTGCAAAATGAGCAGATATCTCATTTGGATCTCGGAGCTTACAAGCAACAATCGACAGTATTAAAAAAGCGAGCCTTTCAAAGTAGATGAATGCCTAATGTGTCACAATCTCCCAAAGAAATTTATGGATGTTATTTGTTGCTCGCATGCTCCATTCACTCCATGATTACTTGGTTGGCTCTTTATAGTAAATGTACAAGTAAAGCAACAAAGAATCGATGCCTAAACAGAAGTTAGCAGCCCATGCTGCCCCAACAACCTCATAATCGAAATCCACGATAAATATTTTGGCTACAAAAATATGCAAGAAGCAACCAATTGTCCCGATGACGAGCGGAGGATATATCACACCTTGTGAAAATAGATAGTTCTTGGTGGTTTCATAGAATGAAAACAAGTAAAAGGAAGGTAGCAATGCCCAAACATATAAAGTAGAATACTTCACAATGACAGAGTCGAAGCCCAAGGCGAGTAGCAATTTGTCACTCAAGTAAAGTAATGGGGTGATGATAATACATAGAAAGAAGTTGATTCCTAAATTAATGATAGAAAGTACCAAGGGTCTTTTGATACATAAAACCAATCTCTTGCTTATTGTCGATGAAATATGAACAGATTATCGAGAAACCCATCGACATATTCCCAATGATTTCAAATCCAAATATTTTGGCAAGTGTTGTTCCCAGACCGATTGCTGACATCATCTCCGATCCTTCATGATTACCTATGAAGTATAAGTTAACAATTGAAGGCAGGACTGTTAATTATAGGCAGAGGATGAGAGGGAGGGCTGCATAGAGAATTTCGCATGCAATTTCGAATAGGGAATTCTTGGCTTCATCGAGCAAATCGGGGCTTTTGAGATGAGTTATTGGATGCATATGAATTGCATAGCTTATCGCAATATTGTCATAAGTAT
This sequence comes from Brachycentrus maculatus, assembly GCF_059751285.1. Taxonomy (NCBI): domain Eukaryota; kingdom Metazoa; phylum Arthropoda; class Insecta; order Trichoptera; family Brachycentridae; genus Brachycentrus; species Brachycentrus maculatus. The sequence continues at coordinate 11,459 of NW_028282877.1, forward strand.
GTAACTATTGGAGCTCATATGAGTTGGGTTCAAGCTTCTCATTTAGTTCCTGCAATTACGATCGCATGGATAACTGATTGACGATTATGAAATTTATAATATAAAAACAAACAAATTAATATCATTGGTTCGAGTGACTTATGTTTACTTCCCGGTATGCAATTACTTTCGGAGAGATGTTCTACACTCATGACGGGTTCAAGGAGGAATAGCTTCCTCAATAGCATAGCTTTGCAGTGTCGGATCTTGAGGAAATTAAATAAAGATTGTCTCATGTGAATCCTATGCTTTAGAGCAAGATTATTTATTTAGAATAAAGTTTGCCAGAACATCTAAGGGCGGAGCATCGAGCTGCAGTGCTGTATATACCCAAAATGGCAAGTTTTATGCTTTAGGATGAAGTAGGAGCAGATAAACTATACCTATAACAAGAAAGCATGCAATATGACACAAAGTATTATGATAAAACAATGAAAAAGACATTCAATCGACAAGCCAGATACCACATGATCTTCGGCAATAACTAAAGAGTGGCTTCTTAAGATTTTCAATAATACACAATACAGTCTTTTGATCAATTTAAATATCTGAGTTAGTTTCGATCCAAGCTTGGCATTTTCTCAACAGGGCCATACCTCAATCAATAGTACCTAACCAACTACTATGCGGAAGGAGTGCAGTATCATAACAACGCATCTGGGCTCGGGTTCCATGGAGATGATGGGAGAAAAGTGGTGATTGGCCTTTGTCTAGGGAAGACATCTACTTTACGGTATTGCTGGCGGAAACCAGGTAGTTCTGATAACAGTGTTTATGAGCCGATTGATCTAGTGCTAAATCATGGGGATGTTTATATTATGTCTGAAAAGGCAACAGGTAACGATTGGAAGAAAAGGACAAAATACAGAGTGGTGCATGCTGCTGGAGCCGACAAGTTCATAAAAGTTTGAACCACCTTTAATTGTGATAGTCATTTTAAATTTAAGAGTGTGAGTATATCTTGATAAATAAATATTCAGTAAAGTATCATAAATAAATAAGAAATGAAAGTGATATAAATAACGCCATAATTATGAATGACATAGTTCTTATTTCTTGCAATGTAAATAGCAATTATTTTCATAATTTGTAACAGTTTCAAACAATCACTCCAACCGATTGATGTCCCCTATAATCTTGACAGTCCTTTGGATATAGGTTTTCAAATAACTCTCACATGAGTTTTTGCTTTGAATCAGCTTCTGTCTCAGCTTACGGAGTTCTATTACCATTTATTATCTCTTTTGTTGCATTTCGATTACTTGGCTTTGGAATTGAGTATTCTGTTGTTGCATATGCAAAATATTCTGTTCATATCCGTTGAATTTTTTTATGAGAATCTGATACAATTGGACATTATTCTTTATTTATGTTCTGTTTGCTATTTCCGTGTTTATTTTGCGGATCACACTTTTTATTAAAGCGATGGCTTAGTTCAGTTATTCTTCTGAAAAGTGTGTTGATTTTTCTGAGGCAAAGACTGAAGCTTTCACACTTACTTCGTGTTTTATTCCAAGATAGAAGAATAGGATTTGTTCAAGATCTTCGAGTAGCTGCAGCCTTATCTTTTTATTTTATAGCATGGTCATTTTTTAGGATACTTGCTCAGCTTTGTTCTCTGTTTCCACTCCCAGTATTCCCCATTAATCAGAAGCAACCCAATCTTCAAATGATGCATACGAAACATTCCTCTAATTATCAACCAAATTCTGTTCATAATTCTCAACATATTGGTTTCCATACAGAATGAAATACTCTAAGGCAACTAATTTTGTATTTTATCTCTGTATTTATTTACTTTTTTATGTAGATATTTCACTGCCTTCTCCACAGATTTATTTGTAAGTTTTGACAAACTATCCCAACTTTTGTGTTAGTTCATAAGTTTAGAGGAAGAGCTTTGGGGTTTATCTAATGAGCTGAGGGATTTGTTTTGCAACTGAAACATTTTTATTTGTGTCTAAATTCAGTTTGATTCGTTAATTTGTTTACTCTTTGCTCTGATTATATATGGCGTTTTCATTCATATCGATTTTGCGTTGAAAGCTTTAGATTTGATTGTCGATGAGTTCAACACTCTTATTCAAACTCGGCCTATAAATATAATAAGTCTTACAAATCGAATTTCAAACCCTGACTAAGAAAGTTAGCAGTGCTGACAATGTCCAAATGGTTTTTTTACATAAACTTCTTTAAGTTCACAAAATCCTTCACTCTTTTATCAGAATATCCGAAGACTAAGCTCTTGCTTTAAGCCCACTTTGTTTTGAGGAGCTCTCTTGTGAAATGCTACACATCGCAGTAATGAAATGCTAAATATAAATCTCGTTACTTTGTGAGTTCTGTTTGATATATTCAGAGAGCTAACTGTATTATGAGTAGGATTGTGGATCTTTGATTAACTCCCTAATTTTTTACTATGCTGCCTTTTCGTAGCTATACCAATCTTTCGATAATTTCCTACGATCTTCAAGCCAAGCTGAGTATAATAACCAATGATACCAACTATTTTGAAGCAATCCACAAGAAGGTTCGTTTGTGCCATGAATTATATACTATATTTATTATTCATAAAAGTGAAATTATCATATCTGTGTATGCATAATGCATAATGCGTGATGCATGTATATTTCAAGAGAAGTAATTTGGATAAAATAATGGATGTTAGGGAATGAAATTTCAACAGATTTTATTTAATGTTATTTTTGTGAGTATTTATGCAATAAATGTCATTTCGTTGATGAATGTCAATTTGGTATTCACTTTCATTCAGCATTTTGATCATACTATAAAACCATCATCGCTTTTTCGAAGTATACTGCTCTAAGATCTTCAAATTTTATTCCTCCAAATCGAAAGTCCTCCCAAGATATGCCAATATTTTCCCCATTTTCCCCATTTTATTGCACACGTTTATTCCAATTCATAAGTATACAATTAAAAAACCCTACAACAAATATCCCACAATCATAATCATTCTGCTGTTTTATTATTTATTTACATCTTCGAATTTATATCTGCTTAGAAACTCCTACAAACATCTTCTGCATATCTTCAAACCTTTTCGCAATTAGTTTACTATTCTGATGTACACATTAATAAAATGAGTCAAAAGTATGAAGAACTTGCTACTTGACATCATACAACATTAGAAACCAATGTGATCCTTCTCCTGTTTGTTGTGTTTCTGTATTACTCGGCAAGAATATATAGCTGTAATCGAATAGATTTTGGTCTTTGAGGCTTTCGAGGATTATGGGTTGATCACCTAGATGTATAAGCATGTTGATAACAAAAGGATCCATTACCATTAGTTTGTTCAATTTATACTATTTTGTAACCATCCGCATTAAGAAGTGTAGAGCAGAACTACCTAATCTGTTATGAGGGAATAAAGTTATGATATCTTTTCTGTAGATATTGCAGTCCCATATACAAACCGGCTACTTTTTGAATATGGCATTAAGTTTTTATTCGATTTGATCCATCATTTATGTTAGATAAATATATATATATATATATATTTTGAGACAAAGATTTATATTATTTTTCTATAAATATATGACTGTGCAATAAATGGGAACTAAATCTAGTTTCATCGACCGTATTACTTTTCTATGACACACCATTAAGTATTTTATGCTTTGACATCGCAACAACTAAAAATATTTATACTTTTGCATGGTCCGAGGTAAAGATATGGACGAGTGGGATAAATTTATGGTTAGTTGTTCATTTTTACTTTTTTGCCACTGTTTTATTCAGTTTTTATTGGGGTTCTTTCAGAGATGTCGTTAGTTTTATGAAGATCGGAGCGTATTTTCATTGAAACTGACTCATTATTATTTGATTTCAAACCAAACTCCATAATTCCGCAAAAAATAACAGGTTTTCTGATTACCATTCTGAAGTGAAGAGTATATTGAGATTCACTCGTTTCGAAATCTGAACTTAATTAAATGCTATCTGACAATATAATCAACAAATACCTTTAACAATAAGATCTTTCGCTGATCTACTCCTTACGTCAAACTCTTCCTACCAAAATGGCTTCGTTTTTAGGAATGATTCATGCTTACAATCGGCTTAATTTTACTCCGATAATCGAATAGAGATGCAATCTTCAAGAGGAAGAGCAAAAGAGTTTTTCGGAAGAGTGTAAATAATCTGTGCAGGGCTTATTGCTAGAATGAACTTGGATTGCAGCTTTGTCTTTTAAGATGTGCAGATTAGTTCGACAGTTCTTGAAAGAGAGAGTTTACGCTGAAAGTGCAACTCTGTAAAGTTTAAGTATATCGACATATGTTTTTTTACTGCCAATTTTATTATGATGATTAATTTAGGGGAGATTTAATTCTGTAATTCTGTGATTCTGTAATTCATGCCTTTTTTTTAAGTCAATTCAACAATCATCATCACATAAAACGAGTCAACACATCAATAAAGCAAAGAACAATGAAACTAATTGGTTTAAGAGATTTGTTGACTATATTCCTTAAAATTGTTAGGTTGTCTCATAAAAAGTCTTTGTTCTTTTTTTGTTTTCTTTTCGACTGATTGTAATTTATTAATGTGATTAATGTGATTAATGCGATATGCATATTATCAATAACTTCTATTTTTTAATTAGTAATCCCAAACCAAGAATTATCATTAAAAATAGCAATCTTTCTATTGCCCATAAATCGAATCGAGTGAGCCTATATATTAAGATGATAAATATCAGCAGGTTCCTTCAGGCAAAGATTGCTAAGATGATTCCATGCATTCAATTGATTAAATTTGAAACTCCTCATTTGATTTGTAGAAACCGCGAGCAGTCTCAGAAGAGATCAGTTCAGTCCAATTTCGGTATATGATAATTATCACACTCAGCATGCTATTAACCTTGAAAAGAATGTCGCTATTTGTGCTGACACAATAGATACAGGTTCCCAACAATAGCAAAATAATGGCATCGATCAAGTTTCTTTTACGGCTGCGAGAATTGTGTTCCCCAGCAAAGTATCTGATTGCTCTGAAATAAACAAATGGCTTACAAATCGAATGAAGTGAAGAACCCCGTCCAAATTTAAATAAAGACCAACATTCCATCGAACCCACAAATCATTGAAATCAGCATAGAGATTGAGAAAGCAAGCTGGGCTAGGCTAATCCCAAAATAGAAACTGCTGATCCTTAAAGCCAAAAAGAATTTCATTACTCTTTACGATCTTTCCATAGTCTTTAGTAGTCTTGTGAAAATATAGCAATTTGTATATAAAAACGTTTCAATTTTTTAGTAGCTTTAACTAAAATAATAAAATTCGTCTATCTTCACAAATTCGACTTCCCAATAATGCATTATGTATTTATTCTTATCTTCATTCTTATTTTTGTTTTATTCTTATTTTCTTCTTCTTCTTTTGATTCTCTATATCTTACGAAATCAACTAGCAGATGTAATTTATTTTCAAGCAAATCTAGTTAGTGGTCACTAATGAAAACCAATTTAGTGATTGAATCTATATACGCCTGTATATACCTATGCATACCTATGTATACCTATGTATACGCCTGTATATACCTATATATATGCCTATGTATATTTGCTGTATATGTCTCCCTATATCTATATTCAGCATTCGTTAATAAGAATCGAATTAATGGATGAGCTTGTATATATTTATAAACTTATTATTTATATTTTATCAGCATAATGCATGGAGTATATTTATTTCAGACATTTCAGACATCTCAATAGTCTGACACATATCACAGACTACATGAAGGGAAAATTTACAATTCCAATTCTAAGCGAGAATATGGCCCAGTAAACTATAGCATTCGACAGAATATACTACACAGTCATCAAAAAATAAAGTGATACTGGATTCGCACTCAACTATCGTCTTCTCATCATTCAGGAGTCTGATTATACTATTTCTTATTGCAAAGATATCCCGAAGATTCCATTCTATAAATCAGGGAACGTTCCTTCAGGCAAACTAAAATTACGAATTAGCGAAATAAAAGTATCACACAATAAATAATCCTATAACCTATGCATTGAGGCAGAGAAACTGAAAATTTGTTGGAAACTAAAATTTCTAAACTTAGAAATTCTAACAAAATGGATGATCCTGATTTAGAAAATGCAAGAGAAAGTCTTCAGTATTTCAATTACAAACAAATCTCTCAATTCCACAACATCTTGTAGCAGTTTATTAACAATCCAAGGAGATTGGAACAGCACTCATAATGGCAATTTCAATCAGATCAGCAAACAAACTTCACTCATTAATTTTACTCTTCCGGTCAATTAGAGTTAATCTTGTAGTAATAACAGTAAAGATCAGGGATTGATGATTATGAAGAGTTTAAAAAAATAGAGTCAAGCACAGTTTCTGTTACTAAATGAAGCTTAATTATGATTACTTATGAGGAAGTTTAGGTATGTTATGTTCTGTTATGTTTTGAACTTAATATTTGAGGGTATGTAGCGACTGTTAAGTTTAATCTAAAATAAATATTAAGTGCAGTATCTTTCGGAAGCCATACATTTGCATTGACATTATTGCTGATATATTACTTAATATATACCATAATAATACTATACAATCCTATTATGCGCAGAAACTGCAAATCAAACATCTTGCATAACTTCTCAAGCTTGAAGAATCTACCTCAGAATCAAAAATGCAAATAGTGTATTCTAGTGCTAGATGAAAGAACAAGTCATGAGCTTTCACTTTTAATATCTATGCAGGAGATGCTGGAGTTTGGAATCAGAGAGTTATGCCGAGCTGATAAGAAGAAAAGGCCGAACCCTTCGGCCATGTCGATATATTTCATTACCCCTCATTCACTTTAGTTTTTGCTTCGCGATTTTTAATAGTAAGATCTCTATTTTAGCATCAATGTTTTGTTGAGTGAAGAAGCGGATGAAAAACATATGAAACAAATTGCGAATACCCCTTCAATTATGGAGAGACTTGCTTCGTTTGGGGAGATGTATATTCCTTGTTAATATTTATTCAATAATATGGCAACTTTCAAACTATACTCCTCAAAGGAGAAAAAGGAGATAAAGGAGAATGAAAGGTCACAAAAGTTAGAAGTTCTATCTTCTCTTTTCGAAAAAAAACCAGAATCTTCCGCAACAAAATACGCACACTAACTATTCAAATCATTACTTGCCCATTATCGAATATAGCCCGGAACAGTAATAAAATTATATTCATACGAATCTCCTTTCAGCATTCAAGTTCTCAACATAATCAACAATAACTTGAATTAATACATTGCATCCAAAAACACATAAGATTAAGCATCACAAGATAAGATCAATATGAAACAGCTATAGATTATTTTGATTATTGCTGACAGATAGCTTGATATTGCAGCTCCATTGATTCGTTCTTTTCATTATCTGCCAATTATGATGGACTTGTTCGATGTGCAAGAAGGAGAATTAAAAATAGTTAGTAGTAAAGTAGCGCCGATAGAACTAAATAGTGATGACTCTATCTTTAACAAGTATAAGAATAGGCATATTTATCGGGCATTTAATTAAATTGATTAGGATTTGCAGAACTATGTACAGAACAGCAAAGCTGCGCAATTCAACAAATAAAAAAAATAGTAAACTAACAATTAAAAGAAGGTAGCTGGGAAGGAAGATTTGAGGGGAATAATAAAGTAACTTCCTAACTACAATAAAATTATAAAGAGTTATAACTTGAATATCGATTTAATGGGTGCGATCGGGAAAACCAAGAAGTAAATGGCATTAGACGAATTGTCAGAACTCGAACATACTATCATTACGGGTTTGAACGGTCATCGATAGCAGGAAAAGGACAAAAAGATTTTACAAAGGGTTTGGCCATTAATTTAGAGGGCGAATAAGACTGTAAATAATGCAGATAAATGCAGACTTATTCTTGAATGTGTGTTATTTTTGGCTCCCTCGAACGAGGAGACTGCCAAACTGATAAAGATGCTAAACGATGACTCAGAGTACGGAGATTTAGCCACAAAAGTTTCCAAAATTTCGAGAAAGGGAGTGAAAAAATACGTCTTCCCCCAACAAGCTTTGCCTGCAAACAATAAGTAATTTTATGTGGATCGACATCACACTATTCTTGGCAATGCAGTCTAATAAATATTAGTACGAGGCAAAACTCCCCTCAATTTCAAACTTACCGAACTACTGACAAATTCCTCGAAGATGACATCTAAAATAAAGAAATTTCAATTAAAGACTCATGTTATCGTCAGCATGAGCGGAACACTTGGTTACAATTAAATAGTTAATGTGGGTCGGGTTTTCGAATCGAGCCCATACTTCAATCGCGAAGATAAATAACTATCTGAAATTAACTTCATTTCAGATACTTTTGTCAATCCCAAACAATATTTAATTCACCTAAAAAATATAGGAGTGTGATAAGAATGCATGTTTATTATGTGTATTTATCTTGTCTTCGTTGGATATTTGAATTATGTCATTATGAAATGTGCTATTCAATTTAAGACGAAGGAAGAGAAGGATTTAGTTTCTATTTTGTTAGTGTACATTTCGGATTTCATAAATGCCGAAAATGCTATATATGCCATAAATGCCATGAATTTCAGAAATGTCAGGAATGTTTTATGGTTATTGTAAAAGAATAGTAAAATCAAATCATAACAGATGGATGAGTAATCCAACTTAAGTTATTTGCTTCTTCTCTTTACTTTTTTACTTCTTTAATCTCTGAAAAATCGAATCGATTGGATGAAAAAAGATAGAGATAAAGAGAAGCAGTAGAAAGTATTGAAATAAAGTTTAAAATGCTGTAAGCAAGGGAAGTGCAAACAAGGGGAGTGCAAGCAAGGGGATTGCGAATGTACTGATGATTATGAGTCTTAAATGCATCACATTTAATCAAATCAGGAGCCAATTAAAGACCATCCACAAAAATTCAAAATTTAGAACTACTAATTCTAACTCTCCAAAAATAAGTAAATCAAATAAAGTTTCAACTTCACGAAAAGTAAGCGCTTTTGCACACATTTTTCCAAATTAGACTATAAATATATAACTAATTAAGTAAATTGACCAAAATTTGAGGGAAATCGACCAATGTTTTCATAATGTTAACACAAATATCCCCTTCGAAATTATAAGAAAAAGTTAATCTAAATAAATTATGGCTGAGGTATGCCAAGTTCAAAGATTGAAAGCCAAGAAAATATAAAAAATTAAAGATATATTTGTCAATGGCAAATAATTGATCCAAAATCAAATCAAGCCAATTCGAGTATATTAAAGATACTTTGAATAGAGAGATAGAGTTTGAGTCTGTTATTTGTTATTAAATTTTAGATATTACATATTGACGAGGTATGCCTAACTTCGTTCTTGAATATTATCTCCCTCTGATAATTATTTCTTAGCTCAGTAGCACAACTTCGATGATGTCTTTGAAATATAAATGACTCGAAATACACTTGTTGATTGATAGCCAATGTAGTGAGCTATGGAGGAGGGTTGCGGGCTGGGATCCCAACCCCAACCCCAACCCCAACCCCAACCCCAACCCCAACCCCAACCCCAACCCCAACCCCGAGTTCCGAGTTATTGTTAATTGTGAGTTATTGCTAAATATATCTTATTTGTCTTATTTTTATTATTTTTCTTATTTATCTTATTAATCTTTTTTGTCTTATTTATCTTTTTTGTCTTATTTGTCTTATTTGTACAAATTAATCGAGAATTCCAACAAAAAGAATATATTTCTTGCAAATATATTACCTTCTTCGTTCATAAATCACACCCCTAACAAAAATAATTTCCCAATATATCCAATATATACACATACACAAACATTTCAATCGAAAATAAGAAATATATATAATGATTATTACTTTCATTTGGAATTTTCACAAAAGCACTACTCTCTAGGTCTCTCTGACGATTCACTATCAATGCTGATTTATATTATTGATTTCACAGTCTTTATCTATCCATATCCATATTAGTTCAGATTCTATTTATCTATGAGTTCTCCGATATTTATTTACAAGACATTTTTATTTTCACTTTCGTTTACTTTATTTATGCTTTGTCTGTTTAGCTTTTATTGGATATGTTTTCTCATTATCATAAAATTTGAAGAATTTTTCTTGTTTTTTGTTTCGAGTTCAGTATTCTTTTGGATGTGAAAGATTTGTTCGATTGAAGTGCAATGGTTTTTTCTGCGTGTTATTGCTTTTTCTTTGAGATTTTAGATTGATTAAATAGATACTGAATGTTTAATGTTCGCTTCGTTCAAACAATGCCTTTTTCCTTATATTTAATTTTGGATAGATTGTGTTGGGGTTGCTTATCTTGTTTACCGTATTTATTTGTTATATATTTCTTGGTTGGATGCTTCGTTGTTGTATTCTTGGCTGTTGTATGTTTCTCTGTTATATAATTATTGATTGTATGTTTCTCTGTTGTATGTTTATTTATTGTTCATTGGCTCTGTTAAATCTGTAAAATCACTACTATTTTACACTTGAATTATTTAAAAGACATTACAGCTGTTTTCCTCACTCATTCGACTATTTATGTTTATTAGTGAAAGATGTCTAATTCTTTGAGGATTGGCATTAGAAATTGACTTTTCTCTCTTTTTGATTTATGCTTCATTGACTTTGTTGACGAATGGATTGGCTGTGTAATCATTCTTATCAGGGAAACTGTCATGAAAACTTGGATGTTCGATTATTTAGTCTTTTTTGCGAAAAACCATTTAATTTAACTTTCGGATTTTGAAATTTTTAAGCTATTTCAGTTCTTATTTATGGCTCACTTAACTTATAAGTTTGTCTTTCGGGATGTTATTCAATTTGGTACTTTGATTCATTTGTTTGTAATTTTAAGATAATTTGTGATTGAGGAGCAGACTGCTGAACCTTCTATGCGTTGTCTTCCTTATTTCGGAGGGCTGTTCATTCGAATAATAGGGCGGAATGAGCACCTTATAATTATACGCAAACTAACTGAGGAATATGTACGATTTATGGAAATTGATGCACTACTTATATGACAGTTAAAAAAACTTCATCGAATGCATCGAAATTTCAGAATGTTTTTCGAGCACATTCAGCAGCTACTCTATCATAGATTTCTCTGACTATATTGGCCAAGAAACCCTATTTTATTCGAATGCTTCACTTACCCATATTTTGCATTAGTTGTTGAAGTTGATTGCAATCATTCGATCAGTAACTGCGAAATACCCGAATTTCTCGATTAGTTTGATCATTCCACTTAATGCCGATTTAAAAATATATAGAAGCTTGTCAATGGAAATTCCAAATATATCAGCAAGCAGTATCTTGCGTACCTCAATCATGACTTCGTAGGAGTTTGTAGCAGAGGTTTACTTCTTATGCATTTGTCCGAAATAGAGGGTGCGGAATATGGGGTATTCGATCATGTACCTCCATCGGTATATTTCAGTTTCCATTGCAATATTGCTTTTCGGGATTGTTCTTTCGTGGGAGGAAACCAGTGTGTTTGTTGGGACATGAAGGAACAGTTCCATGCAGTCTGACATACGTTCAAACCCACAAAGAATCTAGCCTCCGAACTTCTATCTCCACATCTCTGCTAATCACAAATAGTTTAAATGTAGAAATTTGGTGATTTATTGAATGAAAATATCGAAATACCAAACTTTTAAAAGGAGCAACGATATTATACATATATTTATGTATATTAATGGAAGTTAACAGGTTTACAGGTTTGCATATTTGCAAGTTCACGAGTTTGTAGTATTGTGAAATTCTATATACTGAATGCTTATATTCATTTTTCAGACTATAAAATAGTAACGGAATATTATTTTGTATCAACCAACAGTATTCTTTTCCGAATAAAAATACGGAAATAAATATCGATAGAATACCTCAGCAATTAACATGAAAGTCATATTTTATATATTAACAGCAACTTTCATTATACTTTCCTTGCGCTTCTCTGTCATTTTCAGATATTAAATGTTTCCATGAAGATATTTGAGCAATATCTGTAGCAATATTAACCATTTTGAGCAAATTGGTGCCTATTCAGATATCTGATGTGTGATTTGATTGCTGAGATATGATAGGTTATCGATTGGAAAAGTATATCGCTTTGATTGCAGTAGTTAACTATCGGACAATTTAAATGATCAGAATATTGACACTTATAAATAAATATATATTCAGTTAAAACCCTAAGAATGGATCAAATATCGCTATGGATGGAATATGCGGAGACCCTCGTCAAATAAAATAAAGCCAAAAATAACTAAAGGAATGCCCTAAACAAATAACTCAGCATTCTAAGACAATAAAATTAAGCTTTCAGCAAAAAACTTGCAAGAAGGGACAAGTAAATCAAAGAACAAAAATAATACATTAATGCCTTGGAATCAAGACTTCGGGAAACTGACCGTGCAGTTTATGAGATCAATTGCCAAAAAGAACACTTTTAAGGAGTCATAGAAACAGTTGAGAAGGATTTGCATTAAAAATAGTATTAACTTATGAAAATGAAGAACTAGTTGCTAGACATTTAGCGAAAGAACAAAGAGGCAAGTTTATACAACTATGTGGCCGTGTAACAAGAAGGGGATTATCAGTATAATTAGCCGTAAATTGTCTGTGAAATAGATTTACTAAAAAAAAAGGTTCATATTTTAGAGGCGAATTCATTGCATACTTAGCAAAACTATTTGAAAATGAACTTCAAGAACAATGATTTGGAGAGCAGACTAACATAACTGGAAACATTGGTTACTTCGAAGAATGAGGAGAGGGAGTCTACATATCTGCGCTAATCTTCCAGTCAATCATTTACAACCAAACTGAACAGCTCAATGCCAACAAAAAAAGACATGAAAATGAGCGCAAGCAATAAAACCCTAATACTTGGAGCTAAAAGAAAATTACTGAGCAGAGTTGTGCTGACCAGTAACTTAGCCACCTTGAGAAAGTCATAAAGTCCAATGAAGCTGCTAACATCTTCGTACCAAATAGCAGATCGATGCTACAACAACAACCTTGATTGACGCATATAAAAATATTCATTTATAATCTTCAGGTCGATCACACACTCTAACTAAATATAAATATTCAAATCAATAAATGTTTCTTTTATGATGGAATGTATTCTCAATATTCAGAGATAAGCCATTGAACTTATTTTCTTTTGGTTTTCTTTTATTTGAATGATATAATTATCTGTTGAGGCTTTGTCGAGTTCTTATTCGTATTTACCCTTTTCCAGTGTTAAGTATTACTTTATGAGACCTTCTGAAATTAATTTGATAGCATTTTTCATTCGTTAGAGAATTGCCCCTTCTTTTTTCATGAGCATACTTTTTGAGAGAAACAACTAAATGAAGCTAAAATATTGATCTGCATTACTTTATATTGGAGATAAGCTTCTTCGGTCTGCATCGAATCAGGACATATGCCATCATTACTTAAATAGTTTAGTTTGTAACCTTGCCTTATTTTTTCAAAAACTTTTGAAACGCCATTTTCAAAATTTATATGATTTATTTTAAAAGCTAGATTTTATCTTCAGGGGTTTTTTTGAGATTGAGGAGGCTTGTTAAATCTATAGTATAATTATTGAGATTACATCTGCTGGCAATTTCCCAGATCTGTTCGAGTTCGTCGAGATTCTATCTACCACTTACCTTCAATTTTTGTGGGCTAATAAATGAGAGTTCTTTCAATCTCTCTTAAAACTGTATATCTTTGAGTATCCTTTCAGTTCCTTAAAGCAGCCTCTAATGCACAACTCTTACCATAACCTTGAATATCGATTTCTCATAGTAGTTAGATTACACCATATTATTGATATAATTCTGTTTAAAACTCAATTTAATCTGTTCCTACAATGTAGAAAAAGCATTATAAACCCCAACAGTATCTTTCCCACTGCTAATTGCACTTTTTATTTCTTTTAAATCACAAAATATGATGAGAGCCTCAACGATTGAACTGGCATGAGATTTTTACCCTTAGAGAATGTTTTAACGATGACAACATTCAGCTGAATTTTACACGATAATGTTATTTGATTATGCTTGAAAGTATTTGTAATTTTGGGAGCGTGTGCTAGGAGATGTAATGCATATGCTTATTTACATTTTATCGAGGATTCGGATAAGTTTGAGATGTCTTTAGAGTGTCTTTTTCTTTTAGTTTTTGAGTATTATTGCCTTTTTGGCTTTTTGCACTGTTGTCAAAGTTTGTAGTAAATACATTTTTGTTTTTTAGAAGAGGGTGATAAATTATTTCTGGCGAATAAAACACTATTTAATTAACTATTCAGTGATTGAATATTCGCAGATGCTTTATTTCGTCATTAAATGCAGAAGATACTTGATTTTAATAATAAAATCCGCGGAGTAAGGAGCCTCACCTTCTACAGATGAAGTCCCTCTTTCATCAGATATCGATATGATCTTCTCAAGGGTTTACTTGAAAGGAAGGCCACTCTCAACATAGGCAATACTATCGAACTCAATCGACGATAAAGTTTGTTTCATCATATTCTTGATCATCGAATCTTGATAGACTTGGCTGCACAGATTCGAATAGTCTTTTTCAATGAGGGTACCATATATAATCTTGGTGAGCACAACGTAGGAGGTAGTAGGGTTTGCAAAATTCTTAAAATGCTAAAAGTTTGGAGAAATATCATGAATTTTTTTTATTCGGTTTGCAACACGCTCATTTAGTTTCTTCAGCTTTTACTAATTTTATTTGATTGTCATAAATAGCAAGTACATTTGTCTGTAGGACACACAGCCTCCGTTAATTATTATTTTTTAAGGGTTTCGGAAGTTCTCCTTCAGCTTTTTCGAGTCAATTTCTGAGATTTTTTAGATTATTTTATTGTAGATGTTTATTGACTCTAAACGCTATTTGACTTCAGCAGCCACTTTCTCTAAAATTAACCGAAAGCCCTTCATACCAAAATTATCCTTCTTTGTATCATCATCGTTTACAACCAAAGGCTTTAAGTATTAAGGAAGCAGAAGTGACCAAATGAATTAATTTTTGACTCTGGATTATAATTTGAGATTCTTCTTTAGTTTGTTTATTAGAATTTTCATATTCAGAGGCATTAGCTCAGCATTTGAAATTATATCGTTGATATATTCCTCGGCGAGTCCTTAAACTTGCTTTTCGGCTTCAACTTCGTTCATTGATGCAAAACTGGCATTCAGGGGCTCATGGGTCATTGAGTTGCTTGGGGTGAGTTCCAAACTGACACTTGTAATTGATTAATTATGCAACAGATTGCGTGTATGGTCATCCCCTATAAAAAATGAACCCCAACGCTTGAAATTTCCTTCCCCTGAAGAAAAGAATGAGGGAATACGATTCAAAATTTTATTGCCTAACATTTAGAAGTATTAATGGGCAGATTCTTGTTTCATAAACTCCTTTAGGATGCAAGCCATCTTCTCTTATAAATTCTGAATTGTAATATTCTTCAGTTAATTACCCTCATTTTCATATTTCGCGTGCAAATCCTCACAAATCTTCTGGGAGAGAACTAAAGTCAGTTGTATCATTTTCTTATGGTAGGGGTCAGATTCGCCAAAACTGTTGAATAAAGTTGTAAAAAGAAATTCAGACATGTCCGAAATATTTTATAGATTGGTCATCAAAAGAACTTCCATGCCATAGTTGATATCGTCGCTTACTGATAGAACCAAGTCTTTAACGAAATCATAGATATCGCCTAGACCATCTTTCTAAAGTACGTGGCCTCTTTTGTTTCTTTAAACGAGTAGAGCATAGTAGTCTTCGATGTTGGTTTCGATTTATTTTTTGATTTTGATTTTCTAATGGGTTTCTCTGGCAATGAGGAGATTCTATTTCTTGAGTTATTCTTGAAGTTTCTTCATGTGTAGGATTTATTATGATGTAATTATTAGGGGCTTTATATAGTAGATTATAGAATGGATTGTGTGATATAATGTAACAACAAATAATAGATAGACAAGACTATAACTAACAAATATCGATATTATTGCATAATATTATCAAACATGCTTCATCAACTATAAATCCAGCAGCTTAATTTCTATATCTTTATGATTCGATACTGTCAGTGTCGCAGGCTTTTCTTCCATTATAAGTTCCAGCTTTGAATTCCTGGCAAAGTAATCTGGATCGTGAAATGAGTCCACCAGCAAACAATTGAGCTGATAGTAAGTCATTGTGAAATCGAGTCTGAGTGCAAGTTTAGAATATGCTGCCATTTGTTCTTAGTTGAGTCCTTTTTAGATAATCTTGCAGAGTTCAGTCCAAATTAATGCGCATTCTTGTACTGCGAAGTTTATTCCGAACAAGACCAAAGACTATGATCTCTCCAGTTTTGTGTCAGCAACACAAGAAATTCTTTTATCTTTTTTGACGTAATCCACCCAAGTCTCTAAATTCTTAAAACTCCCTTCATATTTTTTGGTGTACTCGGCAAGTACTTTATGATATTTCTGCGCTTTTTCATCATTGGCTAAGAACTAGTCCCATCCTGAAAAGTTGAACTGATTGTCAAAATGTAGCGATTGTTTCAAATTCTCCAGTTGCGAGAGCATTTGCTTAGTGGCTATAAATCTCAACCCTAAAGTATATCGACCACTGGACTGCACAGATGGAAACATCTACAAGAATCTAAATATAAATCTCATCCAGTTTATTTGTGTTGTGCATTGTCTTTCGGAGCTATTGCCTGTGACTGGATTCTTACGATGATGAATAGAATGCGGCTCGTTTGCAATATTCTCCCCATGGTTTGTTTAGTAATCACTGGCGATGTTACTAGAGGGTTAGTTTGTTCCACTAGTTTGTTTCTTCAAGAGCAAAGGAATTCCTTTTTATTCTGTGATCCGTACAATGAATGGGTGGTTTGCTAGTTCGATCATGCCGAGCCGGTTTGTTTAGTTTTCGGTGAGACATTTTCTGATGAAATCTTTGACATCTTCGGAGATTGATTTGCTAAAACTTAAGGGCTGCTTGCTGATCTTTTAGATTAGTTATTTTTCGGTTGCTGAATCCCAAGGGGCTTTGCCATGGAGCATTTAATAAAGCATTACTCCTAGAGACCATATGTCATTTTTGATTGTGTAGATGTTTCTCTTGAGAGCTTACGGACTCATGTAGAGTGGGCTCCCGACATTGACAGACTACTTTGGGTTTATGCTCACCTTCTTAGCGAAACCAAAGTCCGCAATTTTGGCCACTTTATCTTTGAGCAGGATATTAGCTGGCTTTAAATCCCGATGGAGAAACCCTGCATCTGCTAAACATTTGAATCCGTTCACTATATCCCTGAAAATGGGGATGGCTTCCTCTTCTCCTAACTTCTACCGTTTTTTTAGGAGATGCTCAAGGTCCCCCTCATTACAGAATTCCGTGATGATGTAATAGTTATTGACGGTGCTATAGATGTCATGGCATTTCAAGATATTCGGATGGTTTAGTTTTTTGAGTGCTTAGATCTACCCATCGAGCATCGACCTCGCAGCTGGGTTATCCTTGAGTGATTTCAAATCAATAACCTTAATTGCAACTTGCTATCTAGTTTTCTCGTTGATACCGCTAAAGACGCTGGAACTAAACCCACGGCCAATGATGTCAGTAAGCCCATAGGAATAATCCTCTATTTTTTTACGCAGCTCATTGTTACCCGAAGCAAAACGCATTAGAATTTCAGTATTGCAGGCTAATAATATATATTTAACTGTGAATATTTAAAATATATATCCCATTTGATTGTTTTTTGTTTGTTTGTTTATATATTTTGTGTTAGTTTGGCTATGATTATGATTATTACTGTATTTGTTGGCCACTGATTTTTTAGTTATTCTAGTTCGATCTAACTTATGAGACTATAGATGATGAGAGTTTTTGCTTCTAGAATTCACATGATTTTTCATATTTGTTTGAGTATCTGTTCTTTTGGGACATTAAATCCATAAAAAGAGTATGATAACCTGAATATAACTTCCACTAAGATTTATAATCAAAATTTGACAGCTAATACAAACTCCAACAAATAAAATCCATCTCCCAATTTAATTCCATTCAATAATCATACTTCTTTCTATTTGTATATTTAACTTAATACAAATCTAATATAACTAACTGTCCAACCCATAAGCATTTTCTATTGATATATAGTCAGTCAGTCGAATTCGCGAGCCAGGGGTTGGGGTTGGGGTTGGGGTTGGGGTTGGGGTTGGGGTTGGGGTTGGGGTTGGGGTTGGGGTTGGGGTTGGGGTTGGGGTTGA
>NW_028282878.1:0-8249 GCF_059751285.1 Brachycentrus maculatus
TCCCAACCCCAACCCCAACCCCAACCCCAACCCCAACCCCAACCCCAACCCCAACCCCAACCCCAACCCCAGGCCCTGTGAAATAATGTTAAGAATCGAAACTCTTAAATTCTTATTAATGATACAACAGTGAAATATAATTGAATAAAGAATCAGTTTATGAATTGGACTGCCAACTTGGCCTCCTGGAGTAAAATGAAACCTTCCAAGCTATCTCGGTAGTATTGATAAATGAGTGTGTTGCCTTTCATGGAAAATTTTTATGCTTTCTTTTTTAGGACTTTGGATGCCTGAAGTTCGTCTTGAACTCTGAGTTCCAGGGACATTTGATACACCCCGAAGTGTTCATACTTTTTCTCGAGTGTGTAGAGCGTTTGAGCAATTCTCTCTTTGCAAGACTCGTCAATCACTTTGATTATGAGTTTTTTTGTCAGGGTTGACTCTATCTAGACAGCTTGCAGGATTTTTCTTTTTTAAAAAACAGGGGCCAATTGATTCTCGTTAGCTCCAACCACAAAAAAATAACAAGAATGTGATTATTTTTTTGGAATTGAAAATTACTGAGAATAACTGGGTGGCTACTTTTATAAAAAAGGTCGAAATGGTTTAACTTCGTTGTTTTTGTGTGGTTTATCTTGAAAACGCAATCGAGGAGCCGCAAAGTTATATTCCTCAACGTAATCGTTCGAGCTCTGTTTGTAGGTTCTCTGGTATTGTGTTTCGGGCTCAATCCCATGGGTTTGCTCGCCTATTTACGGCTTTTGGCAAGATCCTTCGTGTAGTGCATAGGGAATGGGGAGAGGATTAAGAATTCGTTATTTATAAGTCTTCAAGAGTGCTCTTCCTTCTCGAAAGAATATCTAGCCTTGATTTCGAAAGGCGAACCGGTCGACAGATCCATCATTGTAAGAATATATCTAGTCTCGGATGCCGTACCTAACCTCACATTTGATCACAAATCGGCCAGGAATGTAGTTGTGAGGCACAGAGTTGCGCTTAACTGGAACGAAGTGTACATTGTACATTTTATGAGTAATGACTTCTGGCTCGATTCTCTGCGCGATCTGTCGAAATGACTTCAAAACTGCCTACTTTTTGGATTCACTGTAATCGTCACCAATGATGGTTTTTTTTCCCAATGAGCTTTTCTATATTCCTAGATAAATGATTCCTCCCTCAGTATTCAAAAATGAGCAGATGATATCCTTCAGTTAAAGGATTTAGGAGCCTTTGAAAGGGTATTTTGGGTTGATTAGTGCAATTCTTGTATCATTTGAATATTGTATATGTTCTCCATCATAAAAGAATCTCCTGCAGCACAAAGGATTTTCAATATTTTTCGGTTTGAGGCTCTAGAATTTAGGTTCATTCAAAATTATTTTACAGTTTTTTTATTCCCTTTTTATGATGGGCTCTTTATAGATGTTCCACTAGTTTATTAGTTGAGGCGTTTATTGTTTTATTTAATTCGACTTTAGCTTCATGTTGATTTCTCCATTTGTCTCAGAACAGTCAACGATGTTTTGCACGGTGGTGCCTTTCGGCTGCTTCACTTGGGATATCTTTTCAGTTTATTCTTACTCTTATCTCTCATTTGGTCTGAAGTCGACTTACTCGAATAAGTCGCTTGGCTCTTCATCGTAATGGTAGATGGTTGAGGAATTGAAGGAACTTTCTTCCAAATCCATTGAAACCGAATTTTATACTTAATTGGACAGCATTGATTAGGAAGTGGTTTGATCTTTTTTGTTGATTCTTTTGCTGAGTTATTCAAATTTTAGTAAGGCTCTTCGGTAGAACTCATTGCTCTTATACTCCTATAAGTAGGACTATAACATAAGTGAATACTTTGCCTCGTTCTATTTGTCCCCGAAAGATTCCATAAAATGTTGGCTAATGTATTTAATTTGCGAGATGAACAGCTTCTCACTGTCTTTGATGTTAATGTTGATTGACTTCGAGGCGACTCCATACCCAAAAAAGAATGATAATTCTGGTAGTTACTCCTTATCACACATTTATTTCGCATAGCATGCTAAGATTTTGAGTTATTTATCATACATTTTGGAAAACTCACTGGGCATTTCATCGTAGAAGCCTTTCAGAAAACTCATGATCACGATGCCATAGCCACAGATTAAATTTTTGATAGTCTTTAGATTATCGATCTTGTGTTATAAAGTGGAGGCAAGTTCGAGTAGGCTATCTAGACACTTTCCATCTTTTAAGTCAATGCAAGCCAGCGATTTATTGTTCACATACTTTCTGATGCTCTCTATGTCGTTTGACTATTCTAGACTCATTTCGTTTATTATTATTATATCAGACGAATAATTTGCTACCATGTGATCCTATCCTATTGAAATGATAATAAGGGATCCTATCTGTCGATCGGAGTCACTTTTCGTCTATCACAAAACACTTGCACAGAAATCAAGATTTAATGGCGAGCAAGTGATTAATTGGCAATCAATATACATCTATCAACAATTAGTTTATTTTGTATGTATGCTAACTTATTTAGTCAACAGGAAAAGTATAGTTATTTCCGACGAATATGCATTGCTAATTAATTCCTATCATACAATTTTGCCGCTAATGCTGAAGTTAGTTATAATCAATAAGTAAGTTTGTCGATATAAATTTGTAAAGGCAGATCACTGTCAAGCTTTTCCCCTTTGCTCTGTTTTCGCTATAATTGTAGATGCGTCTTTTTTTATCGAAAGTTTTAATAATACTGACTTGCATTTTGGTATTCGTGGAGTTCATTTAATTTTGAGTATTGAATCATATCACCTAGTATATACAATTGTAAATTGTTAATTGTGAAGGGTGATCCTTCAAATTTAATGATTATCAATTTCAAATTTAATGATTATCAATTTTCTGACCAAATCAATCATTGACTTACCTTAAAAAAATAAATGAATGAATCTTGGATCTATACTATAGCACCTTCATTCAAATAGAGACAACAAAAAATAGCTAGAATGAGCGGCAAACAATTCAAACAAAAAAGGGAAATATAAACGATGAGGGTTCTATCGATAGGCACTAAACTAATGGCAGTTATATGGATTTCGCTGGATTAAAATGATGCCTGGTATTATAATTATGTGGGGAGTCCATTCATAATAAATTATATTGTTTGGGCTGAATGCGTCTGATCAAAAGAATGAAACAGATAGACAACAACAGAAATTGGATTTAAAGCCATTTGAATATCAAAACATAAGAAATAGCCTTTCCAGTTTTATTGGCCGACATGCAGAAATAGCCTTTAGCACCCTGCAAATACTTGGCTCAAGAGCAAACCATATTTCTGAGGTCTGATGAAGCCGAGGCCTGGAAAAAGAAAGATTATTAAAAAAAGGGGAGGCATTCGATCATCAAGAGATTGAGCACTCAGTACCGAGTTCTGGGCAATGCGGAATGCACGAAACTGGGCTTTTGTTTAAAAAGAAGGCAAAAAACAGATGTTTCGCAAGACAATCATTCCAAGAGAGAACATTTGTCGTTAAGAATACACTCATTAGAACCCAGAAATGAAAACCTTCCGAAGGAAATTCTGCCTCAAGATGGGAACTCTCGCTCTTGCGTTTCTAAATTTTTGATGATACACCCAATGTCCTTTAATAATACAGAATAAAAGTTATTGGAAACTTCTCGCAGATACGTCAGCAAGTTACGGACTAAAACATAAAGCAACATGAAAAGGATCTATAACATGAAAAATGAAAACAAGGGGTTTACAAATTCTGTCATTGAAGAGTTGAGAAACATCAACAAGCCCAAGACTGGAACAAGAGCCTCTTTTAGAAAGTAACACGTTGAAGAAATCAGCCCTTGGTGAAATGCTTATATTTTGATGTTTATTGATATTCTTAGTGCTGGCTATAATCATTGGTGCCTGATAAATCTTTAATTCTTAGCACTCAAACAAAATAACACTATTAAAGATAAAATAGTTAATTGCAATCCTTTATGGCTTCAAAATAATTGACTGGACTGAGAGAAATGAACAAATATTCTGCAATTGAAATCGAGCACACCTTGGAAGATGAATCGGATGCAATGGTCGTCTAGAAGTAAAAATCTACATAAAAGGAACACAAACATTCCGATAATTGCAGCCATGAGAAGCAAGCCAATAAGAACGATAAGAACCCGAGAAAGAATTTCGGCTTTATTTTCTATACAATATTTACATGTTTGAGCACACTCTATCTCTAAGTTTAATGCTTCTACCAGTTCCACCCTGATCCGTTCAAAGGGCAAATTCTATCAAAGCTGTCTTTTGTGATCGTGGGGTTTGCGATTTGGAGCTATGTCCAAACTATAACAACAAGCAATGCGGTGCCAAAACTAAAAGGCGCTCCCCTTGTCGAGGAAAACCGACTTTTGGATAAAAACTACCTCTCAAGGCAATGTGAAAAATGCAAATATTATAAAACTCCACGAATGTCTCATTGCAGTACTTGCGGGACCTGCATACTAAAACTGGATCATCATTGCGTCTGGACACAAAACTGTATCGGATATCGGAACCATAAATCGTTCTATTTATTCACATTATGGATGACATTAGGCCTCACCAAGTTCTGGGGTGCTACGTTCATGGTCTATGGAGAGTTGAATGTCGGCTGCAACTTCTTCAACTACTTCGAGCCGGGAGTTTATATCCTATGGCTCATTACTTGCTTCTCTGCCCTCTTTGTCGGCATGATGATCATTGCCCTGTGGGTTTCCCACACTTTCATGATATTCTCCAATTACACGACTCTCACCAGCATGAAAACCAAGAAGGTGTGCCCGACCCCATTCTGCGAGTTTCGAGATGAGATCCTATAAAAGGATAATGTAAGCATTGCATAATTCAGGTGAACATGTATGACCGGGGGTAGATACAAAACATTCGAGCCTTTTTTGGTGCATCAAACATTATCATATCTATGTTGCCACTTGCTCGATAAATCAAGCATGATTTTGTCTTCGATCCAACGCACCCTGAACCGACTGAATGCCAAATTGCCCAATTCCTAGACGCTGAAAAGGTCGATTCTTTGAGGGATCAGGAGCTATAAAGGCAAATACCAAAGCTCAAGTAACTTTATAAGGGGAAAAAGTTTAATATTCAAGGCAAAATTATTTCATTATGATCATACGAAGTTATCTCAATTCCTCAATATCAAGCATGCGATATCTCAGGAATTACGGTTGTGGAGATAGACTGATTGAATAAGCAACTGTTAGTGCAATATCTGAAAAGAGTTATTTTAGGCTAATGTTGAAAATCAATTTTCGGATCATTTCATTTGGTAAAAATGCTGTCTTTGCGTTTTATTTGAGCTTGTGCTGAGTTTTTGTGGCGCTATTAATGAGTTTTGTTAAGTTTTTGTTTAGTTTTTTGGTGTTGTCTTTTGCTAAATTTTCTTCGCGTGCTAAAATGAAAAAATACTCGATTTCTCCAAATTTCCAAAATTGAAAGCAGCATTTAAATATTTATATTAAATATAAATATCAATATCAGGGTTCTCATCAGAGATATGCAAGCAGCGAATCTTCGTACTTTTCTATAAATATTGAGTGAGCATCAAAGACCTAACTCCAAACTCCAAAAATTTTAGCCTTTTTTTCGAATTGATCGAAGAGAAGGAAAGAGACGCAAGCTCCAAACTCTACTGCAGGATTGTGGATGACACTGGCATCGCCAATGCCCGATTCGATAAATGCGTGAATAAATTGCAACTAGGAGTTGTGTACCAAATGACTCATCTGAAGTGCAAGGTCATCGATTGCCATCTTGAGATTGTCAACACGTATATTAGTCAAAGAGTTTAGGCCATAAACCACAATTACGAAATAGTCGAAGCTCTTTGAATTCAAAGACAAGTCATATGATATTTCGAAGAAGTACTACGCTCTCAAAGATAAAGTCTCAGAACTGCAGGGAAATCAAGAAATCGAAAGGAAATAATAATTGAATTAAACAACAGCAACTAGCAAAATCGAAAAAAAAATAAAGTATATAGTAAAGGACAATTTAAGCAAGCAGCCGACGGACACAGAATACCGTCCTCCATCAAGATCGATGGTCATCCTAGAGAACAACAAGAAAAACTAATCACTTATCCCGATATCTAAATAATAAAACATGAAAGAAATCGAAGCAATGCGTCGTTTCTTTGATAAGCTCAATTAAAAGAATATACAACCAAAGTATCAGGAGGCCCCAAAGAGGCCATAATCAAGGCAATATGAGGAGAAACAAAAACTAGATAAGAAGTTCGAGAACAGCTCCCAAAAAGAATACGGAAAAAAAGCAGAGATTTCTCGAACATACTCCCATGCAAAATAAGAAGTTAAATTAAAAGCGAAGTTCGTTCCCAAGGAAGATCAAGGAAAGAGGGTTTATCATAATGAGTCCAATTATAAATAAGTTGATTATCAAAGCCAAAACCAGAATCAGAACCAGAAGACGATTTTAAAGGATAAATTTAGATATAAATAGAAATTACCTGATTCAGTCGTGGCCAATCCGTTGATAGCCTGCAAAACGGACAATCAAGGTGGCCAAGACAATACACAATATGGGCAAATCCATGCTTAAAAAATCCAGTAAGACAGTAAAATGGAAGATAAGCTTATGGACGAGGCTGAAAAAGCGTCTAATGAACATGCTGGCTCATGTACTATTCATAATGACATAGATACAAAAATGCAGGATATGCCGAAGCATGTCGGGGTTGGAGCCCATGCAAACATCAAGGCATGGATATCAGGCAAGAAGAGAAATTAAGATGAAGGAGGGTATGAGTGTCTGGTTGCTGATGCGACAGGAGCGATATGGGTTAAGCTGACTAACTTGATACTGGATGGCTAAAACTGGTACTAAATTGACAATCTTGAAGTGAGTGAGCAGGAGGATCGCATCCTGCTTAAACAGACATAGTAAGTATTCTGTTATGAATAGAATGACGGAGGCAAGGCTGTGCGACTTCATCGGCTCCTTTTCGCTGAAACTAATCTCTAAATGAATTAATGCAGTATTTATTCACTCTTCTCTCAATCGCAGTATCATTAGAATATACCATATTTATGCATGCTATTATTCATGCTATCGTCATGCCGTATTCATATGGCCTTATCGGAAATGAAGCCACCGACAGAAAGATGAGTAACGGCTTGATAAATGATGAGCAATCAAAGAAAATCAAGGTGTTTTTTCAATGGGTTCATTTGCTCCCGATGTAGCAAGAGCTCGTTTCTCAGCTGCTTGTCTGTTCGCACTATCCTATCGATCGATTTTTGGCTAATAATGTTTTCAGGCTTGAGGTCCGTCAAGTGATCATTGCTTTTAGGCTCTTTGTATTTGATAATGCTAGGCTTTTTTGCTGCTTTGGAGACGCAGGACCTTTCAAAAATATATTGACTGGCTTGGCTCAGGGTAAAGTCGACGATAAGCTCCGACCCCTCATCTTCTTTTATCTGCGTGAGTATCCCATCCAGTGACTCATTGCACTACTTTGAAGTGGTTTCCAGCGCCATGTCAGTCAGTGGGGATTTGTATGCATTTTTTTCATTTTCGTTCATCTTTTTGGCGAGCTACTGCTCAATTATTCTTGATTTCTTCAATAGAATTTGGTATCTAACCTATTGGGCCTGTAAAGTCCTGACCAACGGATTTACCACATCCTTGCAAATCAACTCAATGTTGTTGCACTCGACATCCAGCAGCCCAAACTTCCATTTTAATGGGTAAACTTCAATGGTCTTCTCTATCGTCAGCTCCAGCATCTTATTCTTCTTTCTTGTTATTGTATACGCTGTTTGTGGGTCCGCCTTCGAGAGCAACGCGTCGAACAGTTTCAATAGTTAGTTGATGTCGTTGACAGATAGTGAGTTGGCGTAGAGCTACTTTTGCTCGAGCAGATACTGAGGTGGGACTCGCGTAACCCACAAAGTCTTCATGTCAGTTATTTCTATGTTATGAAATGCATGCATAAAAGCAAGGTCTGGGAGTGCAAGGCCATCCGCATAAGAAAAGGAGTGATATTGCATAGAACCCACCAGAGCCGTGACCGAATAGCCCTCAATTCCTCATTCGTGAATATTTCATTCATGATGATCCAATTACTTTCAATTATACAAAAATAATAGAGGGAATTAATTTGGGGTTGGGGTTGGGGTTGGGGTTGGGGTTGGGGTTGGGGTTGGGGTTGGGGTTGGGGTTGGGGTTGGGGTTGGGA
>NW_028282879.1:0-21640 GCF_059751285.1 Brachycentrus maculatus
GTCCAAAAATGCAAAAAAAAAACCTACTACAAAAAATGTCCCTTACTGTGTTTTAAATTTGGACAGCCGAGCTGTGTTTAATTAACTTAAATAATATGATACATATCGTCTTAAGTAGGTAATATTGATAACGTGCACAATTCAACAGAACCGCCTTGATTTTCCTTGTTTATGAAGTGTAAATACGGACTTACTAACGATTCAAAACATTTCCAGGTTGATGGTAGAGCCCTTCATGACCTGCAATTAGCTTTACCCATCAACGGAATACTAGGGCAATTACCATCCTTCAAATCATGAGCTCAAAAATCACCAAGATGCATGCGGTGATTAATTGCAGCAAGCATTGCACATCTGCAAGGAATAAAAATCGCACATGTTCAGAACAGGTATGGAAAAGAAAAAACAAAATTTTGCGTGTACTTTAATTTTTTTTTACATACTACATATGTATTTGTTGGAAAATTAATACTTATAATTAATTTTCAATAATCCAACATTCGAATAATATTATAAAATCAGTAATAATCAATAAATTCTTGATATTTAACTAGATATAAAATACCTTCATTAAAAGCAAAGGAACATGAATATTTGTGTGAAATAAACACATTTAACCATTTAATTTAATGCACAAATGATAAAGGATTTACAAACAAACAATGCATAAATAATTGTGTCGGATTGTAGTCCCGTGGTTAGTGTCGCGGACTATGAAGTCAAAGTTTCTCGGTTTGAATCCACTCTACCAGAATTGGATACCTATTTCTAATAATGAGCCGCTTAGGCTCACAGAAACAGTATGAAATTTAAATGTTTGTGTAAATAATAAAAACACAAATATTACTCTTAAATAAAATATAAATAACAAAATAAACTGAAATTTGGCAAAAGTTTACATACTTGAAGGTATGGTTTGTATGAAAGTTGAGGAAACTAGGTGTATAATAAATAGAACGGATGTATGTGGCGTTCTATCATTACTGCCTACGCCTGCAGCAAAATGTTGTTATGGTATTAGCAGTAAAAGTAGGAATTTAATTTGTCTATGTTGTTATTTGAAATATACATCCAAAAAATAATTAGGTTTCAGTATGTGCCATGTACTTCGAGAGTATTTTTATAATTTCATTAATATTTTGTCTTTTTCTAACTAATAAAGATAGTCGCCGTTCTAAGTCAGACAAAGTTTAGTTTTTTAATACAAGTAACATTTTATAAATATAAGAAATACCATGAAATAAAAAGAAAAATATAGGATTATTACAATTTATACCATCTTTATATTTTTTACTCCCTAAGGCATTCACCAATTCCTGATATAATAATAATTAAATTCCTAGTTTTATTACTTCACTTTCCCTTTGTGTCATTAAATTATGTTTGTACAATATATAAATTCCATGATTGTGATTCTTTTTCCAGTCTCATTATTTCTTATTTTTTATGGCTTAGCGTTCCATGGACAAGTCGAGAATTTTAATTGAAACATTCATAAAGAATACGCTAAAAAATTGCAGGGAACCCGACTTTTTCCGTGTTTATAATTGTATAATAGGCCGAGCTTTCGCTTTATCAACGTCGGCAAAATATTATCATCGTGCTGTAAATCAATCAACGTAATTCTGAAACCGCTGACGTATGTCTCATGAACTAAGCCCTGCGCTACCATTTTTATTATCCAGAGCGGTACTATAAATAAATCAGACATAAAACGTCAGTATTTAGGGTTTTTGCTTTGGGAAACCTTGTGGTTGGGCCCAACAATTAAAATCGTAGGGATGAGTAGCGGCTACTTATATATCTACAATTATAAACATGGCCGTTTTTCTTTCTGTAGGTACTGTAAAAAATACGTCGTGGGCAATCTCAAAAGGAGTATCTGAATAATGCAGCATGTTCAAAAACATGGTCCTAAGAAATGCGAAATGTATACAACCAGCGCCTTCTGTATCGAATACACTCTGCGTCCTGTACTTGAGAATGCCGCATCAGATGTTATCGGTAAACCAGTTATTATAGTTAATTTTTTCACGTAATTAAAGCAAATGTGGTGAATACTGTAACTTCGCTGTGTACGGAGGAAAAACGGATACGTCTCGAAACAACTAAGGATAGACAAAAGTCTCGGTGTTATTTACGTCGGTATTATACCGACGTAAATAACATTTTATGAAAATATCTGACTACAAAATTAATGCATTCAATATCAAACATTTGTATATGTTTTAAAACACGCCGTTAAACAATTCAATATTATCTCGAGGGTCTTGGTTAAACAAATATTTTGTTTATAGTCATTATAGCTTCTTATATCCTATACATATTAAATCCATTCTGTGTGTTATACTTACATACTAAAAAATATATTTGGTGAAAATGTTACATCTTTTTCTTCTTTTTCATACTCTTATCCGCATGTAACAGTACATATGGCACTGAATCGTATCAAAGCAGTGTTATCTTGATCGTTAGTTACATGCAGTCCTGCGCTTGTTGTACCAGTCCAGGGTAATATAAAATAAATATGAAACCCTTATCCGCACCCCAATGGTGCATAGGGCACTGCTTCATATAAACACAGTGTTATCTTGATCGTTTATACATGAAGGAAAGGTGATCAGCCCTCCGCTTCAGGTACACCAGTCCAGGGTAATATTAAATAAATATTACAGTGAAAAAAACACTTATATTTATTCGACCCCTCTGGAAATCGAACCCGGGACCTCTAGAACGGTAGCCGAGCGTGTTGACCATTGCACTACAGAGGCGGACATAAAATAAATATGAGAATAAAAATCACTTCCAGCACGATAGCCAAACGCGTTTACCACTACACTACGGAGGCTGACAAATTACTTCCAAAGTCAAATAAGTCGAATATAATCGTAACAAGTTTGAAATACAAAAAGCATGACGGTTTAGATTACACAGTATAAAATTTAAGTATCGGTTTGGTCTAATAATTTGATTTAGGTATTTGTACTCTGTCCGCCTTTAATAACTTTGTTTTGGACAGCTGTTTTAAACACAGATTCTCTGTTTGTTATTTGCACCAATTGGTCAATAATTTAATTTAAAGTACTGGATTGTATTTTTTATTTTAAATTCCTGTCTAAGATTTTAGTTAATTGTTCATTTTAATATATGATATTTGTTACTTCGTTTCCTAAATTGTTTTGCTCGGATATTTTTTTCTTCATTTTATCTTGTATTTTTAATATTTTACGAACTTGAAAATGGTACGTTAATAAAAGATTTTAATTAAAATAATATTTAAAATTTGGTAAAAATGATTTTCTTTTCTTGGGACATTTTCATTTTTTACAAAGGGTTGGAAAATGATCTCAGAAAATGAAATAAATCTCTTGACAATTAAAGTCTTAAGTGGTGTTTAAATATTTAAAAAAAAATGTTGGTACTATTTTGTGTTGCATTTTGGTATTTTAAAATTATTTTTATATCTTTGAGATATATTTGTTTCTAGTTTTGAGTGATTGTTTTATTTTAGAAGTTGTATAATTGATGTTTATTTGTAAATATATTTTATTCTACGTACTGTGGAATATATATGTGTGTGTGTATACATAAATATATATATATATATATATATATATATATATATATATATATATATATATATATATATATATATATATATATATATATATATATATATATATATATATATATATATATATATATATATATATATATATATAAATATATATATATATATATATATATATATATATATATATATATATATATATATATATATATATATATATGTATATATATATATAAATATAATATATATATATATATATATATATATATATATATATATATATATATATATATATATATATATATATTATATATATATATATATATATATATATATATATATATATATATATATATATATATATAAATATATTTATATATAGATATATATATATATATAGTTATATATATATAAGTGTTGTAATGGTCAGCGTATTTAGCTACCGTGCTGGGGGTCCCAGGTTCGATTCCCAGGGGGGGTGACAATGAATATTAGTGAATTTACACTCAAATATTTATTTAATATTACTCTGGACTGGACCCTGAAGCGCAGAAGTGATCACCTTTCCTTTATATAACTTACGATCAAGATAACATTGCGTCAATGCAATGCAGTGCCCTATGCACCATTGGGTACGGATAAGTGTTAGATATATATATATATATATATATATATATATATATATATATATATGTATATATAAATATATTTATATATATATATATATATATATATATACATATATATATATATATATATATATATATATATAGATATATATATATATATATCTATATATATATATATATATCTAGCGCAGAAGTGATCACCTTTCCTTTATATAACTTACGATCAAGATAACATTGCGTCAATGCAATGCAGTGCCCTATGCACCATTGGGTACGGATAAGTGTTAGATATATATATATATATATATATATATATATATATATGTATATATAAATATATTTATATATATATATATATATATATACATATATATATATATATATATATATATATATATATATATATATATATATATATATATATATATATATATATATATATATATATATATATATATATATATATATATATATATATATATATGTATATATATATATATATATATATTTATATATATATATATATATATACATATATATATATATATATATATATATATATATATATATATATATATATATATATATATATATATATATATATATATATATAAATATACATATGCGAGATAATCAGTAAAACACTGCGTCAATAGAGTGCAGTGCCTTGTGAACTATTTGGTGAACATAATAGTCAAAAGAGAAAAAGAAGTTGTATATGTAATAATGATTGGAGCTTCTCAATTATTGTCAATAAAAATATGCATTATAAAACGATCGGTTTCATTATGACACTTGACTTTTCAATCGGGGCTAGAATGGGTATTCTCTCGTTTAAATCATTAACTATTCACAGCACTGTTGTATGTTTTTACATGGTGTTTACCCTTTTACATTTGCAATTTAATATGTTCATGGTGTACAATCCATAACTCAAGTCAGTACACTTCACATGGAGTGAACTGAAAACAAATAACACTCGGGGCATTATGGGTGACTAATTAAAATTGCAATCATGGGATTGGTTGCTGCGTGATGTTGTTCCGATTTTACGATGTAATAAATGCATGGTGCGGTGAAATCGCTAAGTCGTGGAAACATAGGATCCAGAATGAGGGGATTGTTAGGATTATTCAGCTAATTGAGCCAGCCGAGCTCCACGTATTAATGTGCTCGTAAAATATTAATGATTTTATAATAGGTTTTGAAATTATGTGTTTTGAAAACTCCAGGGTAAAATTGTATACGTATGTATCCATGTATGCATGATTTTTTTCTCTTCCAAATCGGGTCTTGCTAGACTGTTCAAATGGTAGATACGAACTTAGAAATAATGTTCACTAAATACAAAATATTTTGTAAAATTTGCTTTTACTATCCAAACTTGATGGTGATAAACAAATAAAAATCGCTACGAGATTAAATAATCTATGGATTTGGGATTAACACTGATATCCGGAACATGTGTAAGACGGAAGGAATCGTGAGGTGGGGACGACAAAGAGTTGGATACTGGAATAAGCATGTAAACATAATCTCAGAAGATAGACCACGTATCGCTATTTAAGAAAACACTGAAGGACACAGACCCCCAGGCAGACCTCCAAAAAGGTGGAGAGATAGCTGGCAGTCAACATCCCAAGAGCGACAATCGGTTGCACAGAAAGATAAAAAAGAAGAAGAAGAAGATTTGGGATTTATATTGTGGGACTTTGTATTGTTATATAGAGCCATGATTATTTAAATATGAAAATAAAACACTTGCATAAGACAACTTTTATTTTGTGAACATATTGTGAACCAGGCAATCGCTATGGATCTTCCTCGAAAGATATCTAGAGGAAGATCAAAGAATTCATGGTTGCTGCAGAAAGAAAACATGACTCTAAGGCATGGCCTAGATAACTTTCACCATGACAGAAGGATCTACAGCTCGAGGACGAGGTGAGCTGACCAGGAAAGAGAACGAGTTAAGAATCTGTTCCAGTTGTTCTTCGGCTTTCTTCTCGAGATCTCAGTCCACGTAGTAGGCAACTCCTAAAATTTTGTTTTTAACCCGGAATTTCGTGCTTCTTTCGTCATTTTTCCTCCTTACAAGCCTGTCAAAAGTTCGATAAACAATGTTTATATACCTCGTTAATCCCGGTATGTTTTTTAATATGCAATCATCCTTGGACATATTACACAAATTTAGTTTCAATAAAGGCAGGTACGTATATTATATTGCAGGCTTTACCCATAATGAGCGCTTCTCCCCACTTCCCACAGTATCCGGGAAGCATAGCCTTAA
Source organism: Brachycentrus maculatus (assembly GCF_059751285.1). Classification (NCBI taxonomy): domain Eukaryota; kingdom Metazoa; phylum Arthropoda; class Insecta; order Trichoptera; family Brachycentridae; genus Brachycentrus; species Brachycentrus maculatus. Next base: position 6,491 of record NW_028282879.1, read on the forward strand.
GGAAGTGAATGCGATCTGGCAAGAGCAAGGTGAGGAGCAAGAGCAGGGCGGATGAGTACGTCGGGACACGTGTACTTAACTCGTCACTCATAAAGAGGAAATTATTTGCGAGCACGCCGCCAAAACTGACTGCGGATTATTTATTATTCCGGCTAAACAAATCTTTGGAACGAATGGCCTACCACAGGACGAGGCAATTTTCTCATACTGGTAAATTGATTATTACGAAATACACCGCCCACTACTCTTCGAGGTAATCATTCTTCCTCAACTTAACTTCGACTTGACTTTGCACCGGTTAAATGACCAGTTAAGGCTGAGGATCTCGAACGTTCAAATTCTAAACGCGACCGGGCTAGACGTCTTTCCGCGCATATATTTTTTACTATACTTTTTTTTAATATACTTATATTGAAAACTATGTTTTATTGTATTTTTTAAAACTTTGTTTAAATAACTTTATTCTTTTCAAAACCATGTATTTATTTTGAAAAAAAACTTATTTTTTCGATCCAAAATTCTATTAACATAATCAACGTTACCTGGGTTTAAAGAAAATTAAGTAAGTTAAAAAGGCATTGAAGCTGTATTTTTAATACACATTATTGATTTAAATGGATATTTAAATTATTTAAAAATGATGAAAAACATATCGATTTAAAGTCTCTCAATTTGAAAGGAAAAAATTTAAAAAAAAAACATTATTCACAGTAGCCTCATTAGAATATCAAAAATACGATTTAATTATTCTAAATGTTTTATGTTTTAAACTAACATACATTATTATTAATTTATTTTTTAGTATAAATGGAAATTTACTAAGAAGCATCACAAGATAATTTTTTATTTATTGTTTCGGCATTAACTTTGTGGTAAGACATGTTACAATGATTAAAGAAAACACTTCGTTTTTTACCACTTGAGTTTTATTATAGACTACATGTTTCAGAAGTTAAACTTCCATCATTCAGGTCTGTACAATAACTAAAATATAATATTTTATATTTCATATTTTAGTTATTGTACGGACCTGAATGATGGAAGTTTAACTTCTGAAACATGTAGTATATAATAAAACTCAAGTGGTAAAAAACGAAGTGTTTTCTTTAATCATTAGATATTTTTTTTACTTAAAAAATGTAGATTCCAAATGATTAATATGTTTTAATTCATAAATATTCAGATGCTATTTTTATATGCAATTCAATATATCTAACAGCTCCTATTTGGAAAGGAATTCGTTTAAAAAAATCCATAGTGTGAAGGGTTTCCAAATTTTCGTAGGGTGAAACGCATTCTTAAGTTAATGAGAACGTCACAATAATTTATATGAAATAACCCCGCCTTTTTGTAGAAGGGCTAAGGGTAGCGGGTAGAACCGTTCAACTAGTCAGTGAGTGGAGAGTGGACTACTGATAAAACATGCCATTACTTGTATAATGGTAGGCATTAAAGCCAAGGAGCGGTAATTGTTGGTTATAGTGTAAGTGTTTAAGTTTTATTTGAAATTTTATAAGCCTTCACTGGTTGGCGAATGATTTTAGTTCTGAGACAAAATACATAGTAATTATAAAATAAAAACGGTTATCGTATACGTAAAATAATTATTTTGTAATTGATTGTCCATCAATGGATTCATCAGTCACTTTGTAGAATATCTACAGTAATATCTACCAGTTTTTTTTTTAAATTCAATTAATAATTATCGAATGACAATATTTATTAAAATCTATTATGACACATGTTTCGATGAATTCCACACCATTATCAAACATCGTATGTCAAGTTATGATTAAAACCAATGACTTAAACAATGCCTATTGTTCATATTCTCACTGATAAAAATAAGAAACAGCTTCTACCCTACCTTCATAGTTTAACGTCTTAAGGGTACAACTCTAAAATTTTGACTTTGCTCCACATACAATGTTTGATAATGATGCGTTATGTATCGAAACACGTGTTAAAATAGATTTTAAGAAATAGTGGTATTTTTAAGTGAAATTTCGATTGAAAGTTGATTTTATTATTAATAATAAATAAAACCCTTATCCGCACCCCAATGGTGCATAGGGCACTGTGTCTTATAAACGCAGTGTTATCATGATCGTTTTACACATGAAGGACAGGTGATCAGCCCTCCGCTTCAGGTACCAGTCCATGGTAATATTGAATAAATATTACAGTGAAAAAAATACTTTTATTTATTTTACCCCCCTTGGGAATCGAACCCGGGACCTCCAGAACGGTAGCCGAGCGTGCTGACCTTAGGACTGAGGACTTAATAAATAATTTTTTTAATGTTTTAAGAATAAGATAGAATTACAAAGAAGAAAAACAAATCAGTTTTCATGTTTTGCGAAAGAGATACATCACTTAATAGAACCTCAAAATTGTGCTTTTAAAAAACGTCAAATAAGTATTATTTTTTGTAAAAAAATATTATTGAATTTTTCTATAATTTTTGTGTTCTTATTACGCACATACATATTAATTATGAGGCTATTTTCAACTAAGTCATGGCAAACGATGAGGATCGATATTTGAATCAAAAGTCCACTACCATAGGACCGTAAATCGATACAATTACTATTGTGATTGCTTCATTCCAACAATTTTGTCATCTTGTCTAATTACGGTGAATAAAATATCATTCATGTCATTTAAACGTTTTCGTTTATGAATGAACGACATATTTCCATCCACTCTATATAGAAGAAATGTTATTTTGATCGGCAAACAGTGTTTTTTTTTTATATTTGACATCATATGAATATAAATATTAGAAATTTATTTTAGCAATTTTTTTCTGGAGCATTAAATTCTCAAACCAATGAGAAAACCTTTTTAAAGCTTTTAAAATGAAGTCAATCAGAGTCACGGGCAATAAACAGGTGCTTCGAGTGTCTCATTACCATATTTGAACCGTCACTAGGTAAACACAATTTAAATATTAATTAATACCTCTGCCTGGAAAAATATTTGAATTATACTCTCGGTAATGCCGAGCACCAAAAGCGCCTAAGGGAAGATGACTGTAATTTATAATTTTAGCCAGGTCGTATTTTTGCCCTTCGCTCCTCGATCACTCCAATCTCCCCGTTCTGACAATGTAAATAATTATAAAATTTATACCTAATAGCTTCGCCAAAGGGGAATCGATCGGAAGGTGTACGAAGGGTAATCATAACTTTCAATATTTAAACGACTTAAAATTTGACTTTCATTGCTGAATAAAATCTTACATGCTATCCCTTTTAGATGGGGTGATTTATTTTATTATCTCTAGCGTTTATTTTGATGCTCCTAATTTTAATTAAAAACGTTGGATGAATATTCTTAATAGCTTCTAGCCAGTTATACTACTCTGTTACATTTTCGGAATGGTTTGAATTTTAAAACAATACTTTATTTGATTGCCCGGAGCCATGGAAGGTTAATGAGTTTCGGAAAATACATTTGAATGTCTCTGAAGTCCTATGTAAGTTGAAAGTAATTATTTTCTTAGTCAAATACAGCTCAGAAGTTAGAACTAAAAACAAGTAAGATTATCAAGTTGGAATGTCTAATATCTTAATACTTACTATTATGAATATTTATTTTATTAATTTTTTTCTTTCTTTGTCTTTACGTGACGTGTCGGGTCCTCCCACATTGACTATCACTTGTGAGAAAGAGTCCCTATTTCAGGCAGTCCGAAATACCTCCTCGACGTTATGCACTCTTGTTCACTCGTGTATATATATTATGGAGCCAGGAGATCCGCCTTCTTCCGACACCTTTTCGACCCTCGATCTTACCCATGATGATCAATTGCAGTAGCTTGTACTTTTCTCCTTTTTAAATAAGACTTAAATCCAATATTTCCTAAAATCCATTGTATCACATGTTTCGATGCATTCCGCATCACTTTCAAACACCGTATATGAAGATAAGTCTTAATTTTAGAGATGTGCTCTTGGGACTTGGGAACGATAAAAAGAGGATTGAAGCTGTTTTCTTATTTTTTTATCAGTGGGAACATGGACAATAGAAGGGAAAACCTCCCTCAAGTCATTATCATACTGTCGATTATTGGTTTACTATAAATTTCATTCTTATGAATTTCTTTTGCCTCAAAATGTTGCTATTGTTTTAAAACAGTTTGAATAAAATTCTTAAAAGAAAAAAATATAACAATTAATATCACAAACGGTATTGGAAAATGATGCAAAATAAATCGAAACACGTATTACATGAAATTATAATATTTACGATATAAATTTTAAATTAAATGTCGACACATACGAGTATTCTCAAAGTGCTCAATGTAATTATTTCATGAAAATAATACACATTAAATATTTTTAAGCGCAATGGAATCTGAATCACGATATAAAATTCAGATTTTAAACAATTTTGAGTTACCTGTATAAGACTACTGGCTTAGATAATGCTTCGTGAGTGAAAAATAATTTTATATAATTGCTTTATCACGCTCAGCAATTAAATAATGACTTGATTTTGAATTTAAACGCTGGCTTTGTGTATATTTGAACAGCGTGAAATTATATATAAATACGGTGAGATGAATAAATTATATTTTGTATACATAGGCTAAAGCGCAAAGAGGTAGATAGATACATTCTTGTCTAAAATTGAGTTCTATGAACGTACGAGTATGTATGCATATCAGGGCCATCACAACGTTGTTACCATACAATATATGTAATTACTTATATATATATATGTATATATATATATATATACACATTCATATATATTTATATATATTTATATATATATATATATATATATATATATATATATATATATATATATATATATAAATATATATAAATATATATATATATATATATATATATATATATATATATATATATATATATATATATATATATATATATATATATATATATATACAAAAGTAATTTTAATCAAGGTCGAAAATAGTTGAGCTTTTCACGTCTTGTAAAACATTTTTTGCTGTATAAATAATATAATTAGTTTGCATATCAACGTTTGAAAAGAAGTAAATGGAATGTTTGAAAATGAATTGTTAATTCTGACTTGTTTAAAATTTAAAAACCATTGCATACATTCCATTTATATTTATTTACATATACTGAGTAAACAGGAGTTTAAATGAGCACTTTATACTAACGAAAATCTATGTTATAAAAGGCGAATGTAGTTAGTAATAGAAGTAGAGGAAGAATTTCAAATACGAACTTGAAAGTGGTCAGGTCAGGAGTCGGAATAATTGGTGTGTTTGTATGATGAGAAAATTCACGAATGTGGAAGAGGCGAAGATTGTGTGCAAAGACAGATTGGTGTGGCGTTCCATTGTCTGCCTACCCCTGTAGTGAAGCTGTAGGATGGTTTGTTAGTTGGTTAGTTAGTTAACATCCTTGTATGTTTTGTTTTGTTCATACGGTGAGTTTATGTGATTCCACTCTATGTCCACCTGTCAAAACATTACAATCTGTACGAAGGGCATCATAAATACATAGCTCGTCGTATCGTACCCTGATTGCTCGAGGCACGCATCATCGGAGGCTTGAGAAATAATATCCGTCGTCAGTCGGACTGTTAAGGCCTTTTCACATTATACAAATATACAGCGAAAAAAACTGACAGCATAATTAACCCGCTGCATCCCGCTCGGCCACCTGCGCGCTGCAATTGATAATTTGCATAAAGCTTCATATTTGGAGGGATTCTAGCTCGGAGAATGAAGCGACTCAGTGCCAGGTATTCTGAATAATTAAGGCGCGAACGTGTCTTGAAATAATGCCACCCCGTGCTGAGGATGCGAGGGCTCTACCGGCCACTGAAGCGTTTTAAAATAGGGTAATTTGTGAAACGAGCTTTGTGGGTCAACTACGGCGAAGTGCTCACGTGACCTCGAAATGAGAGGAAAAACTGACCTTATTTTCGTCATCATTTTACGCTATAAAATATTCTTCCACTTAAGAAAAATATTCTTGTCACAAATTAACTCATGAATAATGCATAAAAACCACTGCTTGAAAATAAATGAAGGCAAATTAATGGGTTAGTCCAGCTAAAAAAAAAGTAAAAAAAACAATCCTTGAAAATAAATGAAGGCAAATTTGGGTTGGTCAAGCTAAAATGCTCTTTTAAATTTTTTAATTTTATTTATTATGTAATATATACATATATGAAATATATACATAGATGCATTCATAGATACATATTTATTTCATAGATACATTCACTATTGTTGTGCCTGTGTTGAGCCGAAATACTAACATGTTAAAACAATTTATTTTATTTTTTTTATTATTTTTTGTTTTTTTTTTAATTATTAGATTTTATATATTAGATACAAGAGATACAATAATAATTTACTGTATAAAGGTTTTACAATAAAATAATTATACCTGGACTTTAATTAAATCGCTTTATGTATTTACTATTTTTTAAGTTTAATTTTACCATGCGAAATACCCCTATTTTTTAAAATCTATTGACATTTTTCTTTAAAAGCATTTTCGATGCATTCCGCGTCTTTTTAAAAGACCAGAGTTTGAAAAAGATGCGAGATGCATCGAAATACGTTACGTTTTAGATTTTAAAATAATGTGATACTTACCAAGTAGAATTAAAATTAAAAAAATAATAATAGTACCACAAAGTGACTGACGAATCAATAATTTAATTTATAAAATTGAATTTTTATACATTAAGTGAGCGAAGTCAGACACTAACAAATTCCCATTAGCTTGTGCAAGTATATTTCGTTTGACATGCCCAGACAATCTCAACGCAACGTCCTTAATTTGATCGACAATGCTTATTAATACCTTTTATTTATATAAACCAAGTTTTGTTAGTATTTCGTTTTGTTGGTTTCTGTTTTGTTAGTATTTTGGCTCAACACAGACTTGTGTAAAGATCCAAAATACAGATAGTTAAAATGTTCATGTATATAAAAAAATATATAAATAAATAAATAAAAGCATTTTTATTACTGACATTTTGAAAAGAAGATAGGGGGTGTTCTGGATCTTAAACTGGATTATTGCAAACAATGGCATAAATGCTACTAGTAAAACAAGCTTGAGGAAATGTAATGGAATTCTTAAGGGGGTTTTGGAGGTACAGAAAACCCACCAGGGCTAAATAAATGAGTAGAAGATAGTGCTGAATTTAATATTACAAAAGATAGAGAGCTCATTAGTGCGGAGATGACTAATGGCCCATTTCGCGATGAATAAAATATTTAAGTGGTGGAAAACTGGCCATACATTACCAGGGCAGCAAGCTGGGAGGAGGTTTATATGATTAATGGAGTGCCGGTGATTCGTCCGGAAAAATAATAGGTTTTCACCGGTGGAGGGAAGGAAATGAAAGAAGGAAAATCGACCCCGAAAGCACTAGCCTACGTCGATAAGTAAAGGCACGTCGAACGTTTGACCGTTCATAATGAAACCGATAATATGCTGGGATTATTTATTGATTTCCCCACTCTGTTATGGGGCCCTGGTACATGAATTATGGCCGGGGGAAGTTTTATATGTGTGTGTGACTAACATGACCAATCAAATAGGAATTTATTTTAAATATGGATAAGAAAGTGCGAAAATATATCTCACAGATAATTATGAAAATATGAAAATTAAATATCTCATGGAGAATAATAAATTATAAATCACCCTGCTCGTTTTATCGGCAACATTTAAGAATTAAATATTCTAATACATCATCGCCTAATAAATTTGGTGGGGTTAAATTGAACGTGACTGACGTTATCGTTTTAAGTTCCTGTAACCAGTTCAAGGAGTAATAAAAGTGAAAAAATATTGTTTTCTTACCGTAAATCGAGGATGGTACAACATGTGTAAAATGAATTTACCTTAATAAATATGTTTGCTATAAGACCGAGATCTCAAGCCTTTAAATCACAACACGCTTGACCGCGCTGAGGGCCGGACGTCTCTTATCGTTCTTTTTTAGAATATTTAGTGAAATTTAAAAAAAAAATTTTTTACAACTTTTATATTTTTTTCTATTTAAAACCATATATTTATTTAGATTTAAGAATAAAAGCAGTTACCTTAAATGTTACCTAGGTTAAGAGAAAATGTTGTTTGCTATTTATCGTATGTTGGGTTTGAAATGAATCTCTCTTTAACAATGTCTCACCACACACATTTGTATTTCTATGTAAAATTGCATAAAACTAAACCTGAATCACCTGCTGACTATCCCAAAAAATGTAATAAAAAATTAATTTTCATCTACACATAAGTTTTTCTTCTTCTTTATCACGTCGCATTTCCAACTAAATAGTAAGGTTAGGTGCTTAATTCACCCTGTGTTTGGGTCTGCACAGAAGCTGTGCACAGTAAATTATTTGGTGCCTTCATAAAATGCTTGATATTGCATTCATTTCAAAGTTAAACATTTCAATAAATTTGCATTTAAATTCATGAATATGCTAACTTAGTCCAGCATTTACTATAGACTGAGATTATAAGATTAAGCTAAAGTAACGCTTTCGATTCAAATACCTTTTCATGTATAAATTTTCATGAACGAGAAATGCGTTATTTTAGATATTAATTTACCCAGACTAGTCTAATGATATCGTTAAAAGTATTTATTCTATTGGCAAATAACTGAATTTCGAGATTGATATTTATTATTTTATGATTTTCAATTTGATAACTTTCAAAATAATATTGTTTTAAAATTATAGTTTAATATATATCAACCTAAAGCTTAGCTAACGGTTGGTCAAATGCTAAATAAGGTCAGTGTTATATTTTTTAATTTTTTTATTGTTTGTTTTTAACGATTTTAATCTAATATACACACAAAAAAAGAGAAAAAAATTAAGAATATAAACATTTTACAAATTTCATAAAATTAACTATTGATCATTTACCCATTCCTTTATTTTGCCTTTGTTCCATATTTTATTTTGACCTCTAACATCCGTCCTATGTAGTAAAAAATGAATGGCGTAAGCCGGTCTTTGAGATACCCTGGACAGGCATGGTCAGCAATCCAAGAGCTCTCCAAAGAGTCAGACCTTCCACATTTATGAATCTCCTTATATCCACATAACCAATTTTTTTCTCTGACATGACTTCTTTCAAGTATTTGAAATATTTGATCATGCCTAATTTTCGTTTGTCCTCCGCTGCTCCTACTTTCAATTAAATTATAATCATAAATTTCTTATACTGTACCTTCTTCATTCATTCGTTCTATGTACTCATGCATGTCCAAACCATCTCAACACACCTTTCTTAATTTCATCGATAATTTTATCTCAACAATGCATTTTCCTTATTTTATAACATCTAGCATTTATACATCGTTTTGACGAATATTCTTTTGTCAACTGCATGCTACACTTCCATAAATATTACGTTAAAAATATGGTTATTTAAAGAAAATCTATAAACTTACGTTACTGACTAAACAGAGTAAATAAATAAAAAATGGCCCAGTATTCGTTAAGTCGCAACTTGATTTTCTCTAAATCCAGGTAACATTTTAAGTAGTTAATTTTTTCTTAAAGCACCGTTTTTGCACTGGAAAAATAAGTTTTTCTTTTAAATAATTATTTTGTTTTGAGTTATTGAAAGGAAAGGAGCTAAATAATAATATTTTTTTTATACATATTTTTTATAAACAAAAAAATATCCAACAAACATTCTTCAAAAAAATCGGGATTGAACAGGTGTGTGACCTCTGCAGTGGTCGGCTGGTGATTGAATTTTGTATTTGGGTTGCATCTCCTTAAATAAACGAACATTAATTAAACAAAGTCTTTTATTTTTAAGTAAAATTTGATTGTTTAAAAACAGTTATAATTTCCTATCCACCCTGTATTTTATGTGACTATCGACATGGGTGTATTGAATTAACGAAACTTATTTGGAAAATGGGAAGTATCGGTAATTAAACACGTAGGGGAAGGTGTAGAAAGTGGAAACTAGTTGTACTTAGAAAATTAAGGAAACTTATGTGGAACGTGAGGTCTGTGCAGAGGAATTCCAGGCCGTGGAAATACGTTATTCTAAACTTGCTACTGCTCAAGAACTAATTTCAATGTACCAAAGTAGAGTATAGCGGCTGAACTGCACTGCTTTACTTTTTTTCATACGATATGTGTTTGAAAACACTGTAGTAAATATGTAAAAATCTCTTATTTGTAAATTTACGAAAACAAAGACGAAAACAATACCTATATTGTATTGAGAAATTATATGGGTAGGTATGTTAAGAATTAACGACATTATTTTTCAAATAAGAAAACATGATATCTGTGGATATTTTTCACATTACATTAATTACGATTAATCACGTAGTAAAATTTTAGCGTGTATATAAACAGTTTACTTGTTGAAAAAAAAAACAAATTTACTACGCGAAATGTTCATTTTTATTTATTCAATCAATAAAATCAACTTTAAAAATATTTTCACTTCTTAAACTTCTACAATTACGTCACGACACAACCAGAAATGAATGTTTTCAGGAAGTATTTTATGGTTTTACTTTATTTTCGTCCGAAGTTTATCTTCCGGAATAAGGTAGGTACCTGTCTAGGATGTCGCTCCGTGTTGTCTATGGCATGATGTTGCTCAAAAAGAGTGTTCTTATTTTTCGAACGGCACCTCAGAGACGCGGGAAACGAGGTAAGTCTCTCGGCGGGAGAGCCATCTGTCAGGCGGATCGGAAATTAGATTGGGCCGCCATGTTGGAAACGGACGTAGGTCGTGTACTAATTTGTCATCACCGAGGGCGGCCCGGCGGGAATTCTACTCTCGCGGTGATAAGCTCTAATCCTGACGGAAACGAAGATCAATAAAGTAACATCCCACCGCAACAAGTGTTAAACCTGTCAGATGAAAAAAACCCAACGTAAAACGAATGCTTGGCCATTTTTACTACGTAATCCAAAATTCCATGGCATTTTCTTTCGGGCTAGACTGAATCAGTATAAGGAGCGTTATCAAAGTTGCATCGCAATTCCGAATTCAAATTTTGATCACAGATTACATTTCTTTATTTCGTTTTGTTACATTTGGTGCCGCAAATTGAGATACGTAGGTACTCAAATGACCCCGGTCATTTGTGAAATGTCTAGTATCGTAGCAGGACATTAAGTGGAAAATCGAATCGCGTGCAATCAAAACATTACAATGAAAATCATTGTATCACTTTTCACTGGTTGCAGATATTTTCGCGTTCAGATGTTAATAAATAATATATATTCCAAAATTTTGATCATAAAACAATAAGCTACTAATTTGGTTAGTTATTTTATTGGATGTGTCCAAATCCTTGTTCACAAATCTGGGTTTCTCCACTTACATTTATGGAGGTCGTCACCAATACATTACATTTCCATTATAAATGATTTTAAGTAATCAGGAATTATAGTTTAAAATTGTTACGTTTTGGTGCGATTTAATGATTTCATATTGGTTTAACACAGGATTAATCACGTTTCTTCTTCTTTTTCTTTTTAATGGCTTTTCACCCATTTTGGGTGTTATAGCCACCCGAGTGACGAGTTATTGATTAATCACGTTTGTCTCAACGTTTATTAAGATTTAGATATAATACAGTACCTACACAGAACAGATTTGCATTTAAAGGATTTTTTTGTGCAAAATTAGAAATGTAACTTTTTGCTGAGGACCTCCACATTTATGATAAACGTCCTGCGGGAACATTTACTAAGTTAAAGTTAAATTAAAAATTGTTTGATTTTCTCACAAAGTGACTGTGAAATCAATTAATGAAATCAATACTTTTAACTTAAAATGAGTCAATCTATATTTTCAGTAGATACAGCAGTGTGCTGAATATTGAGCTAAACTAAGAGAAGATTGAGATTCGCTAAGATAATAATAATTGCAGTAATAACTCCTTTCGTAATCAAGAATACTATTTAAGGACGATTAAAATAAAGTGTTAAGGTTGTGCAAGTAAGAAGAGCACCGACACTTAACTTCGGATATATGAGGGGGGATCTATAAAAGCGAGTCGTGCTTATGAATATTAAACTGATATAAAGAGCCGTCTGTTTTATTTCGCTGACGCAATTTTCCTTTCACGGATAGCTCCGCCATTTTATGTTCCATATTCACGGGCAATTCTACTCATCAGCTCCAGAATGGCCCCCGTAAATGTGTTTTAGTTTAGACAGCGTAATTCCAATAAAACATGCTATTTATACATCATCGTTTGTTGCGAATTACATAATAAACAATAATGCAGGTTGATTATTCCTATAATATGTTTTAAACAAAGGATCACTATTGGAACTCAAAGTAATAATATTGTGTGCTTAATAGATACAATGTAAAGTATATTGTAAATAACATTTTTAAATCATATAAAAAATATACATACTTTTTGGTATGCAAACAAAAATAAATCAGGCTTTAATTTAAATTAAAGCCTGATTCATTGTATTTATTATATTCTTAAGTAATTCCTTAACCCTGCATTATAAAAAATCTTATATTAAATTCAAAATAGAGTCAAGTTATTTATTAATACGTATGAAGAAGTTATGTTTTTATTTTTTTAAATATTTAAAACAAAATATTAATTTTATATCAATATCTTCGGGTACATAAAAAATCAAAAATAACAAAAACCAATGATGCAAAAAGGGTTTGAAATACTAAAAACAAACTTTCTTTTAAATATAGGGTAGAAAATTTATGAGATTTTTTCATGAATTACAAAAATGTATCATTAAGAAATGAAAAAAATTTCTCCTTTTTGTTAATGTATTCTTAACTTATTCATACATTTTTCTTGACATAAAATTTGAGGTAATTTAAGAAGAATGCAATAAAAATACAACTCTAGTGTATTTATTCCAAAGATAAATATAAAATTAAAAAAAAATAAAACACTTGAAATAAAAATAAGTTCCAATTCGGTCCTGCGTATTGCTCCCCGCCGCGATTGTAAATAATAAACATAAACATATTATTATTAACCTTGTTGTTTTTATTAATTCTCGCTATGAGCTTGAAGACTACAAAATTCATTTTAAATAGGTACCAGATGAGCAGGCCCCTCGCTGTGTTGTCTATGTTATTTGTCCACATTTCTGGTTCATTCACTTTCAATGTTACAATAAATTTATATTGTAACAGTTATGAACAGGGTGAATTCTTTATGTCTGTTAAGCGGGAATAATGTAAGGTTAATTTAACAAAGGTAAAACAGATAACCTTGAATAATAAATTAACATTCATTTTGTATTTTTTTAGAAAACCATTTATGTTTTTGATCAAATGTTTTGTGATTAAAGTCAATAAAAATATCCTTTGGATTTTTAGTAAATTTACTGTCATTTCATTTATTGATCCGGCAGTCATTTTGTGATAATTAAAATAATCGAAAAAATACCCGACAGTACAAAACCAGCATTTTACGTAAATAATTATTTTTATAAAATTTTCAAATTTCAAAATAATAAAAAAAAAAATTATGAGATAACGGTAGCATATACAAATTAAACTGCTACTATGGAATCTCATACCTTGTTATGAATTCCACGAAATCAAAATCAACAATCAGGGAACACGAATTGTGTTTTATAAATAATAATTTTTATAAAACACAATTCATGTGTTCGAAAATGTACGGAATGCTTAGAAACAGGTGTTACAATAGATTTTAAGAAATAGTGGTATGTAACAAGTGACACTTTTTAATTAATTTCGTTTAACGTTTCGTAATGGATCCATAAATCGCTTTATGGTGTTGCTGCTGTTGCATCTACAGACAAGGGTGAGTTTATGTTAATTTTTATTATGATTAAAGGAATTACCTATGAGGCCCTATTTTTATTTTAAATCTGGGGGTTTCAAGAAAAGGGCGGGGAATGAAAAAACGTTAATGTTGGCTTAATCTTTAACATACCTACCATATTTTTTAGTAAAATGTAGAAAACCATTTAATTTTTTGCTCAAATATATAAAATCATAAGTGAACAGATCAAGAGTCGGAATAATTGGCGTGTATGTATGAGAAGTTGCATGAATATGGAAGAGGGGAAGATGGTTTGCAACGAAAGAGTTCTATTCTCTCTGCCTATCTCTGCGGGGAAGCGGTGTGATGGTTAGCCATTCTATTTAAGGCGATTTTATTCCTTGCAAAAAATACTGTTATTTAAATAATAATAATAAATTAACAAGCAAAAAACGAAACAAACCAAATAGAAATATTTCCATAATAAAAAAAATATATGTTAAACAAAAATTTAACGACATATCATTTCACATCACCATACTTGATTCAGCATTCCTTCTCGGTCGAATGTCAGACTACGGTACCGACATATTGGTATTACATATTATTTTGTTGCCCGACGTCCCTCCGCTGTTGATTGGCTGTCCACGGCCGTGGAATGGCCTGATTGGTCAGCTGGCGCACGCATGGAAGTGCATAATAACAAAGTAATTCGATACGTTTGAAAAATGGATGTCTCCACTCTTTGAACTTGCCAACTGAACGGGAAAATTAAGTTTACAGTGTTTCGTTTCAGCTGTAATCATAATAATTAATGAATGTTTTTTTCGCTGTCTTTGTTTGTTATTTTGTTGAACTAATTTGAATTTAAATTTGGAATAACAAAGAATAAACTACGTACCTTTGTTTGAAAGTCGTTAATTATTACTTGTACCTTTTTGTCTTTGATACTAATTACTTGAAGATACAGTTTCTTGGGCAATAACCGAACGCAACCCTACAGATGTTTTTACAAAATCTTATTCGTATTTGAAATTGTTATTTTACAAATCTGAAGCATTGGTACTTGTTTTATATATTTTTTAAAAAAGTTTCATAAAATTAAATATAAAGTGTGATTTGTAAATAAATTTAAAATTTCACAGTACATTACCTAACTTTCAAGTATTTGAGATATATACATACTTGATCATTTATTTATTGGAAAACCAACAGAATTTTCACAAAAATAATAAAATAAAATACAATTGAAAAAAAAATCCAATCACTGGTTTTCACTTAAGTAATCTAAAAATAATAAAAAAAAACTGTCATGTACGTATACGTATAACTATATAATAAACCTTTCCTCCGTCAAGATTTCCTCGGTCTTCCTCTACT
>NW_028282880.1:0-33830 GCF_059751285.1 Brachycentrus maculatus
TCCCAACTCCCAACCCCAACCCCAACCCCAACCCCAACCCCAACCCCAACCCCAACCCCAACCCCAAACGAAGAAGCACCTAAAATAAATCAAATCTAACTTGAAATCATTGAATAAGGGAAACAAATGATGGCATATATTTGCATTATTTAGAGTTAATGATCACAATATTCATAAATAGCCAGATCATATTGGGGTGTTGACGGGCCGGTTATTGATGAAATTATAGAACAGCTGATAGGCTTGTGCGGGTTTGGTCGAAGGGACCATGTGAGATGCTCCTTTGACCGTGATCAGAGTGAGCTTTTCGTAGTCTTGGTAAAAGCCTGCGTGGTGGTTCTGGTAATACCATGGCTCCCATTTTCCTTTTTTGTTGAGCCCCAGATTCTTCAGATTCCTCTCTGTGTCGATATATGGCACAACATCATCCCAGTCTCCATTGTATAGCCAAATTTTGGTGTTATCGAGCAGCCCAGTGTATTCCGGCATCGACCCGTGCTCAGTGATGGTGTAGTTGATGTCATAGCAAGGAGACCATAGTTTCGATATGTTCTCGACATGGTAAGCATACTTGTTCACATTCCAATAGTGGATCGCTCCTTCGTCGTTTGGGCATTCGGGGATTGTCTTGAGAGAATCCAAAAACTGTGCTTCATTGTCCTAGTGCGATCTGTTTAAATCTTTGGCTTGGTATCTCTGCTGTTTTCTTTTATTGATTTTAGAGAGGGCTTGGATGAGCCGAGCACCTTCTGACCCCCTCGAAGTCTTGCATACTTCATAGACGTCTAAGGCATAAAAAATGAGCTACAATATGGGTTCAATGCTTCCTCATCGTACTTTTCTAGTTCTAATTGGAAGTATTGGCACCTCGGGGAATTAAAGTCTTTGAGGCAGCTCGAACGATAGATGCCCCATAGCCTTTCGTCGATAAAATCATGTTCGTACATGTACTCGATTTCGGATTTATCCAAAGAATTGTCCCTGAAATCCATCACTCCATTCCCAATGAAAAGCCCCTTCAAGTTTATGTGGTCTGTTGACTGCGCTAGATTATAGGCCTGGATCCTGACCGCAATGTCAGGGATATACTTTCCTGCATAGCTTTCTCCAGTGAGCTTTCATTAATCAATATGTACATAGAGAGCATGCGATTTAAGTTCAGGCGCCGTTTCAAAGAGCAAGTACTTGATTGCTTCAAAAGCATCGTCTGCTGTCTGAGCGTCGGTGTAGGGGAATTTGCGATCTAGATCACTAGAAAACCCGACAATGGCAGGAGACTCCAGAAAGAGCAAATGCGCTGCCTTATTCCAGCTGTAGGGGTTTTATTTAAGGATATGGCCTTGCGTATAGTTATTTTCCACCAGGTAGGGACCAATCTCTTGAAGCATTCCAATAAGGCTGGAGCATCCAGGACCCCCATTAAACCAAATAGCTAGAGGAGAAGTTTCAAAGTTTGCTGTCGATTTGATAAACACGTAATGGATTTATCTGCCTGGGACTTTCGTTTTTAGCATCCCTGAATAGACTGTTTGTTCGATCATCCCCTTTGCTTCACGAAATATGTACTGGAGGCATCACTAATTATTTTATTGGAAACGAGTGGATCCTCAGGATAGCCAAAGCCAGAACGAAGAGGCTCTTCATACAATTTATATAAACTCCTATTATCACCAATACGAATCTTACTTATCGATTAATCTGATAATTAATTGATTCATTTTTGTATTTATTTGTCCATTTGGGTATCAGGGTATTTTTTGAGGGGCTTAATTGTCATTAATGACTATTGAGTAGGAATATGTCAATGGTAAGAGAAAAATCGGAATATATGTTTGCGAATTTGAGAATGCAAATCTAAATCTGTGAATCAAACTATGCGGATGGGATTATGAGTATCTGAAAAATGAGAGAATTCGAATGAATTGTTTAAATATCTCTCAGTAAAGTAATAGGATAACAACAAAGCCATAATATTGTTTCTTTACCGTAAGAATTCCAATACCTACGAATGAGCAGACTAATATTATGTATCAAACGAAGCTATATCTATTCATTTACAGTAATTTATGTCATCGGGTATATTATGAGAAATTATAAATGCAACAAATAGCTTAAATTATACAGCATTAACTCGAGATCCAATATGATCACAACCAATGAGACCGATGGAAACATCCTCGGGGGAGTACTAACCGCTGTGGCAGTCCTCGTTTGCGCTGCTTCATACCAACTGGCAGGCAAATACTTCAGATTTCTGCGGAACATGCAACTATGCTCAATGTTCTACTTGACATTCGGAACCCAGCATCAGCTGGACAGTTCGTACTTCCTCTATTCTTGGGCTCAACTCAACTATGGCGTAGTACGATGCTAAATAATCACTGAATCATTCATGTGCTTGATTAACTTTCCCTTGAGTACAGTTATCGTTACTCTCGTCATATATCTAATTTTAATCGGGACGATAATCATCAACGAGCTGCCCACTCAGGGAGTGGAGGGATCGCTAGGTGTCCTTGCTTATCAGACAATGAAACCATGGATTAAATGGGCGTATATCTCTCTCTTTTATTATTCTCTGCATTATTTAGATTCCACTGAAAACACCTTTCCAATCATACTATTCGTCATCGCTGTCATTTACTGGCTTGGGCAGTTGGCTCTCTACTCATGTGCTAAATTTTCATCTGCAACCACCGATTAGAAGTATTGGTAATTCTCTGACTACTTGACTCTACAATTGGGAGCCGCTGCCACCAAAATCTACGTTTCTTACAACTCGATCGCTCCAATCATCGTGTATCTCGTCTTTCTCTTCGTACACGCGGCATTATATGTATGGAAGGGGAACTTCGGCCAGAAAATAGCCGGCAGAGTTATATTTGGGGTGATGGAAGCCATCATTATAGTTTTGCTCTGCTTATTCGCATTCGATGCCCAAAGTGTCGCCAATCACTCCCTGGATTCAGCCTTGATTCTGCTGCTGCTCGGCATTGATCTTCCTTATACAGTTTATACAACAGTGGTTGCTCTTATCGACAAGAATAAAAAGAAAAACGCAGCAATAGCTGTGTAAAATTAAAGAGATTCTCACGCCGATCCTTTCAAAAGGAGAGTCTCATAAAAAAATCTGTTTGATCTACAAAACGAAAGTATGCCTTTCCCCGAGTCTGAAATAATCGATTACAAGCCAAGGAATTCCGAGAAATAATTGTTACCTCGATTAAACATCATACAATCTCCTCAGGGAAAAATGACTGCATTTACTGAGTGACGAAGATAAGTACTGATTTTGTTTATACTCTCCATTTATATTCTACATGTTTCAATGGCAAGTCTTGTGGCTATGACTGACGAACTAACAAACGCCAACAAAATTCAAACTTGGGGATAAATGCCAAATTTACATTGGACTCAAATTGAAATAATCCCGAGCTTCTTTCATAATTAATACATATGCATACAACAAATATCGAAGTGTTAGACAATATGACAATATGAATCACTGTATGGTGTCTTGTTTTTCCACCTCCACTGCAATTTTAGTTCTTAGTTGCCACAACTTAAGGCCCAAACCTATGCACGCGACAGAGAAAATTAGCAGTAGATACAGAAACAAGCGTCTCTCTATTTTGGCAAAGATTATTTTAAACATTGAGGCCAAAATTATACTTGCAAGGAACGCCAAAAACTTCAATGCCAGCAGTTTCGTAGCCCTGTACAGCCCGAATATTTCGATAAGTCCAGGGCCAAACAAAGTGAGAACGGCCTTATCGGTCAGTCCTAGCAAGACCATCGAAATCATAAAGGATTCCTTCGACCAAACAAGTGAGCTAAATATCTTAAACACCAAATCGAAAATGCAGTATGCAAACATCATCGGAAATGGCCCAAACCTATCTCCCAGCAAGCCCCAGATCATTGAGCCTGCTAAAGAGCTGATTATCAGAACTGTCAATCCGTTGCTGATAAAGTAGTCATCCTGAAGAACCACCGAGTAGATAATCTTCAAGTTCATTTGGACGTACACGTGATAGACAGACCCGAATATTGCGATTAGCATCATCAAAATGAAAATAGGATTTTTTAAACTTTATTTATGTGCATTGTTCTCGTCGATTTACATTTGTTGGGCATTGGCATCTTCTCTTTTCTTAATCTATTAGTCTTAGTTTGAATCTGCGATGTTATTTTAATTAAGGTGTACTGTTGGCTGTTAGGCCATGCCGATCTAAGGCGAGACTGAGTTGTCTTCCAGTTCAGGTTCAGGATCACTTTTTTTAGACACAAACAAGCTGCCAATCATAAAAAGCAGCCCTCCTCCTCCAAACGCAATGAAAAGACTACTCGGTACGCGATTAGCAACATCCTCACTAAAGAAGAATAGCATCCCTAAATGATCTGCTCCAGTTTGCTTTTAGTTGTGCGGGTTCGTATGCAGCGTGATGAATGTGTTCCAAGCAATAGCCCCAACTCCAAAGCATATTATAGCGATCGCTGTCACTTTATTCTTATCTCCAAGGAAATGCGAGTAGAGGCAATGGAAAGTGGCGACAAGGGAAAGCACATAGGAGAGCACAGGCATGACCATGCACAGAATCAGCATCGTATACACATTGAAATAAAGGAATGCGAGACAGGGCGAAACAAAGTAAACAAATGCACACAATCTGACGATAAATGGCTCACCGAATCTCTTGTTGGCTTTATTCGTTAGGAAAATAGCGATTAAAGCTGGAGCCAGAATGATGAGAATCATTTTAGATGGCGTCGTATGATCTACATTCATCCACTCCGCGCGGTAATGCAGATATGTCATCAAATACACATTGATTGACCCCCAGTCGTTGATGATGCCCACTCCCAAATTGATCAATGCCAATCCAACAATTGTTTGTATGGCTTACCTTTCCACCATTATTATACATGTTAGTTTGAATGCTAACCTATTTATATAAACAGTGTGATAGATTAATTTACATACGGACTTAAGTTGGCGATAAATTTAAATATAGTTTATCAGCTTTCGAGATTCTTAGCCATTATGGCATCCTTGAACAAATCAATTTGATTGCCAAGCTGCTCCTACTCTTACTCGAGAAACTGATGAGCCATTATGGGTGCATCACTTGCCTGTATACAGTTGGGTTCGTTTTAGCTTTTAATTTCACAAATACTCGCTTGTTCTGAAATACTCTCGTCAGTTTTAAACTGCTCATACTGCATTGCAAGTTATGACTCGGAGTTTAGTGAGAGTCTGAGTCTTGAATGATTGAAGACTTGCCTCAAGGCCCAGGAGTTGTGGTTGTTGATAAACATGAGTGCCTGTTTGAAGTTGATCATGATTACATTAGTTTTCATATTGAGTTAGACTTCTCCCAAATTCTGTTTCTTTATAACAATCTTCACCTAGGGTTCATCTCCGTCAGACTTTCTTATCGAATTAGGGTTTATGTTGTTGCCTGATGTTTCGATGAATTCACTAAATTTTGGGTGCCCAGTTTGAGAATATACTGAATTTTTGTAGCCTATGATGCGAATCACCTTTGCAATTTTGTCAAAGTGCAGTCTTAAGTGAGTGTTGTTGATCATCTTGGGGTCAAGTTTACCTATCATGAGCTTTGACACTTCTATTTATCTGCTTTCTCCGATGCCTATTTTTGTTTATCTACCTTAGTTAGTATGACTGTGGAGATGCTTTATTCGAGTTTCGGCCGCTTTATTTAAAAGAATATTTCCATTTACTAATGGCTTAGTGATTTTTTATTAAGAATTGTCGTTTTAGGAGGGTGGTAGTTCTGCTTCTTCGATCATGCGAATAGATTATATTTATAATTAATATGCGAAGCTTTTTCTTAATTAAAATCATACATAAAAGCATAAACGAAATATCAAATGAAAGTTTATGACAGAAATGTGTTTTTGACATAGATTAATTAAATGTTGCGCCAATAAACAATTGCATAAACTAATGATAAAAGCACACAAACTTATGCTAAAAATTCATTCGATTTCATCTTTATTTGAGATTATATTTCTGAATTGCCTTGAAATCTTATTAGATCTTCTTGTTCATCCTGAGAATTCGGTCGTATTACTGGCCCAACTTAAAATTCTACATAAAGAACTATAAATACCTTCTAAACAATCATATTTCTTTATTTCTTCAAAGTATCAATGATGACTTGGAGCCTGTTAAACTATGATTGAAGTTTCTGGATGCCCAAGTTTGATTAATTCGATCTCTTTTGTAGTTTCTGGTGTGTATTCAATAGTCTATTGTATTACTCTTGCAGTTTGTTGTATTTTTGAGATGAGTGCATTTTATCGCATCGGCATTCGGATGCCGACGTAGTGCGTTATCTAAAAGTTTGTGTGTTGCTTTTACTGATATTATCTTTAGATTAAAGCAGAAGCCGAAGATTCTTGTTTTAGGCTCTTGCTTGCTGGAGTTGGATTTAGAGTTCTTAAATTATCGCATTGAGTTATTCTACTGTCCCTCCATTGTTTTTCATATTTATATTGACCCTCAGCCCATTATTATCAGCAAGACTTAAAGAATCGAATATCCCACGATCTTGGGCAGAGAAGCCTATGCTTTTGAATACATTTTAATTGGTGTAAGTGTTGGTTGCCGTATGGGTGAGTTCGTCGACCAGCTGAGACAATGACCCAATTTTATTTTAATAAGACTTTATTTTGGTTTGGGTTTGATTCATTCTGGGCAGTATCTCTATGGGGTTGCTTCCATTTTTCAACGATCCATTGCGATTCTCGGAAGTAAAATGTGCTCGGTAGGTAAATGAATTCTCCTCCAAATTATTATCGATCTCGGAGAATAAGCTCTCTTTCTCGTTTTATAATTATTTAACTTTGCGCATATACTACGAGCATAAATCTTGCAGCTGAATGCTCGTTTGCTGTACTTTGCTTTGTTTGATGATCATGTTTTATATTTAGCTTTGAATGGCAGAAAGGTCGGTGTATATGTCGCCAATCTTATTGTTGAGGTTGTCGAGGAGTATCCTGGACTGTTCGAACTCGTTCATATATCCCTTCATTTCCTCGTTCTTATTGGATAGGCCAGTAATTAGTCTTTCATACTCCTGAATCCTATTCATATACTACTTTTTGTAGAGCTCGCTGATTCTATTTTCGTTGTCGATTAAATTTTGTGTAATTTCATTGCTCTAAGTCTGCATTTTTTTCAGGATTGAGTTGTTTTCCTGAATTTTATGCTTTAGTTATCGATTTTCGTCTTCAGACTTGAAGTAATCGTCCTTGACTCTCTCGAGTTCGTTCGCATTCTATTGCAGAATCCCATTTCGCTATTTATAATGGCTGAGCAGAAGATAAAGCTCTTTATATTATTTTATTAAATCCTGCAAAGTTTTCTCGTAAAACTGCAACTATTCCACCAATTCTTTCGTTCTTCTTTCGGACTACTCTCTTCTGAGCTGTTATTGCTAGCTGTTGGCCTGGATTAATCTGTTCAGTCTGCTTATTTATGTTTGAGAGTCCTCTAAATTTCCAGAGAGAATGTTTGCAGTCGCTCCGCTACGCTTCAATTCGTTGTTCTCAGCAATAAGCCCTCTGATTCGTTCATTAAGGGCGTTGGCCTCCTTTTGGTAATATTAGATTTATAATTGAAGATTGCTATTTTTATGCTTCAGTTATTAATTTTAGGACTGAAGTGCCTTTAATTTTTGCATTCTGCGAGTCTGCTAAGCAAGAGTTTACTTTAATTTGCAATCCTGCTTGCCAGATTTCGTTTAATCTTTGAGTCTGTACTCACTGAATTTCTTGTAGTTTTAGTTTTGCATGCTGAGAGATCGAACTTTGCAGTTAACTTACTAGTTTTCGCTTTGCATTTTGTGAATCTTTGCTTGGAGTGATGCTATTTAACGATTGAGACTGTTTATGTTTTGGTCTTTCTCCTCTTCGTAGATTTTTCTGGTTGAAACCCTTTCTTGGCTTTGCTTTAAGCTGTGGTTCTATGACCTGAGCTGCTGAACAGTCCTATCGCGTCTGACTAACTCATCCTCTAGGAACTTTGTCCTTGCATTTAAATTGAGGTCTGGAGATCTTTCGATGATATGCTCGTATTCCCAGACTGACTATTTCTCTTCGATTATATCGTAAAAGTGATTAGTTGCATTTCTTCTGTGGATAAACTGCTTGCCATTGGGGTCATAAGCTTGATGTGTGTCTCCTGTATTGATGCGACTGGATTTTCTGGTTGATTCTTGCAGGAGATGAATTCTGTTTTATAAATCAGCCCGGTCCCTCAGGCAATTTGTGAGCATTACTTCTGAATCTTTGACTTTGGATTGGATGTACTCGATCAATTGATTCTTCTCATGGATCTGTGAAACTAAGGGCTCGAGTTCTCTATTCCTGACGAGCAGCTTTCGGTTTTGGTCTCTCAAATCGAACAGTGCATCATTGGTCCCCTGGAGCTAATCTTTGAGCAGTGATATTTTCTTGTAGGCCTCGGGGTCGATGTCCTGAGAAATTCTCTTAATCATGTTCTCATACTGGTAAGTAAGCGAGTTGATTTCCTGCAGATAATTGGAAGAGATATCGGCCTAAATTTGTTTGATTTTGGTTTAGAAATTCCTCTGCATGTTTTCGGATTCGATCTTATAGTGCTTATGGAGAGACTATTCGATGTGATTGATATCCATTTTCAGTTTGATGTTTTATTCTCGGAGCTTGGCATTTTATTGTTGGGAATTATTCTAAGCTTTGCTGATATTCCTCAGTTTTGCGATTTCTTAGCCTAAATGAGTAATTTCGTTCTGGTACTACTTCGAAGTTTCGTACTATCTTTCGAGGAGCTTCAGCTTCTTCCTCAGCTCTTCGCTTTATTTTTCAAGTAAAGGAATGCGATTAGTGTTCAGGATTAAGTTGTGGTAATCAGTTTATAGATGCTGTTTGGAGACAGCCATATCCTGTATGATGTTGTTGAGTCGGTCGATTTAGTTGCCCGATTCTATGAGTGCATTGTTAAATTTTTATAGGGTGTCTGAGTTCTGGGCTGCAACTCTCCTTTCATCTTCATATGTAGCCAGCATCTTCTGCCCCTTATCGAAATCCTATAACAGCAACTGATACTCTGATTCACGACGAGAGTAGTTTTGTTCTTTCTAGCGATGACTGGCTGCCATCATTTCGCACTATCTGCTCTTATCCTTGATAGCTTGGAGAAGTCTCTCGATTTCCGTGGCCATTTGAGCTGTTTGGAGTTAGCGGTTGGCATACTTCGAAGCATATTAATCTTTCAATTCGACGTCTCTTTATAAAATGATGAGTCGGTCTCTTAAACTTTAAATTTAATTGTTTTTCACAACTTAAGATGAGTTCAAACGTTAAATTTCCTTATGCAGACTCGAGTTCTATGATTAGAATCTTGACCTTATTGCTTGAGTTTAGTTCCTGATTGTCATTTACAGCCGAAGATTGAATTAATTAGTATAGAACTGATTCTGAGAAATTTATAATGCCTGTCTTTATGATATTAAACGTGAAATGTCATTTTGTAAGCTTTTATTTTCGTACTGCAAGGCGTTATTCTCTTCGATAAGGTTCTTTATTTTAAGAAGGGCGTTTTGATAGTTCAGAGAGTCGGTAGGGGAATTTGCAGCGACACGCAATTTTTGCGTTAATTCCTAAATTTAGTACTAAGCTATTTTTGGGAAATTACATTCAATTTTCTGAGATGTGATTGCAGACGCCAGTTTTATTCTTTCAGCGCATCTTCTCCCCTTAACTTTTCCAGCAACTCCTTGATTTGGATTTAATATGAATGCCTGTCGAGCTCTCGACGCGAAAGTTCCAAATATTCGACTTGGTACTCGCTTAGGTATTCGTTTAACCTTTGGATTTCAGCAGCCTGCAATAAGCAAACAAGCTCAATATTCTTTCCCATGAACTGGCTCTGACTGCTCGGCATGGGGTTAATCATTGATCTTAATTAAATTCATAGATACCTTTTGATATCATAGGTGTCCCCTGGCCGAATAACATTCCACAGTATGTCATGGTTTTTACGCCGAGATGAGTGTGGGGGTTCAATTCGCTGCATAATAATAAATACAATGCATAAACTATTTTACTGGAAGATAGCTCATTTCAAGGATAATACTAATTATAAATAGTTCTTGACTAGTTGACATTCTTAGTTGTTTACGGCTCGAGGAAGTCTCGACTTAGGGTTGACAGCCACTTTTTCAACAAGAACTAATAAAATATAAATTAATGTTGAAAGAATCATGCTAAATATTTCATATTTATAGTAAAATATCATATTATAATACTATGCGATATGATATGATATGAACAGAAGCATTTTGAACATATTTTATCAAAATATTGTAGATTGTACACTTTATCGCCATTCAAGGCTGTTGGTTGATTGCCATTTCATACTATTTATTTTTGGTGAGCAGTTCGATGATGTTTTTAAGCTTTGCGATTTCATACTGGTAAATCTGCTCACTTAAGTTGGTTTTTATTCTCCCTTCCTTTATTTATGTGTCAAGGTTTATTATTGTTTGGTATTTTGGGTGGAGTGCTTCTTTTAAGGGTTTCAGTTGTGTTTAGCGTTTGTTGTTTATGATTGAATTTGGTCTGCTTTATTTTTAGCTCTGTTTTATTAGGTTTTGGTACTAATTCTTAGAGCTGCTCTTTTGGCCACGTCCTTTAATAATTGACCTTTATAAGCTCATTATGCTGTGCTTTTGAAGGCTTCCTTCTTTGCTGGGGAAGCAGACTTATTTCTATATTCGGTTTGACTTCGATAATAAAGTAAAATTGGATAACTTCATGAATTTGTAATGCCTTTCACGGCTTTGATTGGACATTAAAATTTTTGTGGCTGAAAGATACTTTTTTTTTCTTAATTGCTATCTGCCTTCGTTCTTATTATCATTGCCTTTATTTTGGTCAAGGGGGAATCGCGGGCTTGCCAGACATTGGAGACTCGATCGATTGGAAACTTTGTCGAAAGAATTCGAAGATTTAAAAATGCGACTGATAATTTAGTTATGATGTGAAGCTGAACCAAAAAGCTTCAGCTTCTGTGAAGATTTCCTGTGGCTGGAAAAAATGGAGTTGATTTACTTTTTTTTCCAATTATGCCTGATTTTTTCTTTGGGCATCACCTCCAGCCCGAATTCCATCGAAGCGATGCGGGACCTCTCCCACATTTCTTACATTTACAGGAGTTAATGCTCATTTGACTCGTGTTCCCGCTCCCTCGTGCTCTCCTCGTTCGAAGTCAGAAAATTGGACTATAATGAGGACTGCACATTTTTATTGTTTAATTAATATATTTACGGAGTTATTGCTTCCTTTTTTAAAAACTGTTTCGACAGCTGTCGGCCTTCCTGTTTTTCAGCCTGAACATTTTTGGTTAGGTGCGTAAAGCTGCCTGACGAGTTGTTGTTGTTGATAGATTTAATGTTCTATTTGGAGAGAAGCAAGTGTTGAGATCGTGCTCGCATTGATCCGCTGTCAACGACTAATATATATAATATGAAGGATGAATGCACGATTTTTAAAAATAATAACATTTATGCACATGAATATGGCTTCTGAGTGGAAATGTTAGTTAAAGGTTTATTTCATTAATAAATTACTGATATAATCAAATTTTAACATTCAACTTAAATTCCGCAACGCATTTCTAATAATATTTCATTACTTATGGCAACAAGGAGAACTACTGTCCAATCCAATACTTTAAAATCAGAAATTAGCTCAGAAACTGTGAATGTGAGTTTGGAAGCTAAAGTGCAGAGAGCCAAAGTTCTCAGTTTTATTTTGCATGCTCTAACAGTATCTCGACTCGAACGAAATTGGTTCTTGCTTAAAGTTCATGCGAGAAACAAAGTTAACACAGCAAACACATTTTGCGTAACGATTAACAGTCTGTTCCGCAGCCATATTTTGTAAATGAAACATAGCGCACTTCAAAAATTAAAACAAAATAGATTGGCATTCAAATCTTCACTTATATCGCAAAGCAAACTCAATTTGAAAAATGTATAAAATAAATCGAAAAACATTCTTTGCTTTGTATTGAGATCGAAGGTGAAGAGCATTCTCACAGACTCTTATTGCAAAGTCAAATTGTATAGCAGTCACCTTTATGCGAATAGGCGGGTTGAACAGAGAAAAGCAATAAGAAAAATACAATAAGTTTTGGTAAAGAATAAAAGATATGCGTTTGATCGGATGACAGCGACTATTTTTGTGGTGGAAGCGAAGAAGAGCATAAAAAGAATGGTGGGGTTGATGAAGAATAAACGCCGGTAGAATTTGAAGTGGGGACTATGGAAGCTGTCTCGCAACTCGTTGCTGCACAAGAAGTAGCAAATAAAGCAAGAGATAGAGCAATTCGAACAGAAAATATCGAAGCAAAATGACCCGTACATCGAGTCCCTACACGAGAAGAAGTCCAAACTGGAATAGAACCTGATTAAGATCAGACAGGAAAAGTAGGCGGCTGAGAGTTAGTTCAAATTCGAAGTCGAGCAGATTTAATCGCAAAAAACGGAGCTTTCACAGAAAATGACCACCCTCGAATAAGCAAACAAGAAACTCTAAACCCAAATCGCTGAAATATATGAGCAGATTAATGCTCCCTACACGTTGGACGAAATTTATCAGATGCTGTACAACAACTTCTTGTTGTACATTCATGAAAATAGAGACGAACTCTACGACAGAGAGAAGATCCTCGACTCCCTGACAACTCCCCTGATCCCGATATAAATCCCTATCGAAACGATCAAATAGTAGAACTAAGTGATGCAGCAACTGCTCAACGAATACATTGTGATGTATGGGCCGAAGAAAGTCTCTGCAAATATGCTCGAGATTCCCTACGAGTACTTAGTCAAATAGAATAACGCGATGTATCGCATGCTGATAACCCTACTGCCCGAAGTCGGAAAAGACAGGCACGATATATAGATGCTGAGAGACTCAGTCAGTAAGCTCAGCACGAAAGTAAACTAACTATGGGGAGACGATTCTTGATAGTGTGATGATATCTTTGATAGAATGCCTTTGTATAATCATGAGTTCTGTTAATTTTAATCACTGAATGGGTTGCTAATGACCGTGTATCCATCTTGCAGGAGTATGCTCTGAATTTGAGAGCCCTTGACGATGATGAATCCTAAATTACGCTTGGTAGTCTCAGCGATGTCCTTATCCGCAGAAGTTGCCACTGCAAATGTCTCGGTGGCTTGGTCCATGATTAAGTTCATAGACTTATCCCAGCTTTTCAGTTTCCCAGATACCTCACGCCCGCCATTAAACTTGACGACAATTTATTTATTCTCGAGTTCTTTGAGTCGAATTAATGACTCCTTCGGTATCTTGATATTGAGGCCTATTCCACTCATCTTAACTTATAATAGATTCCATTCACTATACAGTACATCGACAATATGATTATACCATAAGTATAAGATGATTATATCATTCAATAGATTATATGCTCGTCGGCAATGTCCTCCTCATTCCTTCCGTAATTATCTGATGGGAGTTTCTGGTTCATGCTGTTGGAACCTGGATTATTTGCTGGGCTTCCTATCAGTTTTGTGATCGTTATTTTCTTTTTCTTCCCGCTTGCTCTATTCTTCTCGGTTGGGAGTTCCTCTTTATGTTTTTGGGCAGTGATGTTGAATTTGATGACAATCTATTCATCCCTAAATTTCGGGATGGGCTGAAATGGCTTCTAAGTAAGGAGGGGCATGTTGCCAGTTCTGTTCGTATGATGAGAATCATTCTACTTCTCTCGTTACAGCGGCTCCTTTTCAAATTTATGAAGAGCTTGGTTGCGATTTCCTGCAAGTTCAATCACATGTGGCCATTATGAGGTTGTCTGCTGCGGGGCTAAGTTGATTTGGTGAACCGGCTGCAGCTTCCGACCTTCGTTTTTCATCACTTGTTAGTTAAATATCAATAATTAGAATTGCAACAGATCTGACATTTAATTATGCATTTGTGTAATTGTTAAATGAGGAGAGTAGAAATAGAATTAATGTCCTTGATATGACCTAGACAAAATTATGAATAAGTAACGAAGAGAATCGTCTACTGACTGAAGTCACAGAATAATATATGGGATATGTTTCTGTTAGGGAAGTTATTTTATAAAAATTAAAGCCATGAGGATAGAATAGTTAAGTAATTATTAACTGTTCAACAAAAATTATGGGATATAGTGAAAAATCATGGGATTTGTTGGTTATTGTATTAAGAATCGGCTGATGCTTGAGAAAATAGTACCCTTTTAGAGAATTTTATTTAAGGAATTCAGACGTCTCAACATTATTCGCGAAAATTTTTCATTTTGAAACGGTTACTTTTCCCATGTTAGATGTAACTCCCCACTATTGTGTTTGAGACGGACTGATTCCGATTGATATGTTCGGGATTTATATGCAAGTCTGTTAAGTCCTGATATTCTTGATTTGTTTATCCTTTGCACTTAAACCCTCACTATGCTCGATCATTCATATACTTGTAGTGTGAGGTGAACCTCTGATGGAAAAATATTATTTCGATTTATGATATAGGCGTCGTAAGTTAATGCGAGATGTGTCGACTTTAAAATCATTGATTGAATCCTGGTCTTCCAAATCCTGGTGGCGGTTGTCCGAATCCGGGTGGCGGTTGTCCGAATCCTGGTGGCGGTTGTCCAAATCCTGGTGGAGGCTGTCCGAATCCTTGTGGTGGTTGTCCAAACCCAGGGGGAGGCTGTCCAAATCCAGGGGGAGGCTGTCCAAAGCCAGGAGGAGGCCGTCCAAATCCAGGTGGGGGCTGTCCGAATCCGGGTGGAGGCTGTCCAAATCCTGGTGGAGGTCGCCCAAACCCAGGTGGAGGCTGTCCGAATCCTGGTGGAGGTCGCCCAAATCCTGGTGGCATTCCGAATCCAGGTGGGGCTCTTCCAAATCCTGGTGGCATTCCAAATCCAGGTAAGCCTACATTCATTTGAGGAGGGCCTTGTTGAAATCCAGGACCTCGCATTTGCATTTGCGGCTGGAACATTCCATTTGGCTGGCCGAATTGAGGGGGCTGTACATATCTCACTTGCTGACCCATCATTTGGGGAGGCGGCATGAATGCATTATTCATTCCAAGCATTGGGAATCCTTGGAGTCCTTGGGCTCCTTGTTTCTGCTGACCTCTGCCTGCTTGCTTGGCAAAGAGTTCGGCCATTTTATTTTTTTATTCTTCGGATAGCTTATTAAACTTTTCCTTTTCTTCTTCAATAAATTTCATATAGTCTTAAAATCCCTCTTTTGCAGTGATGGGATTGAGCCGATCATACTATGAAGCGATAAGAATTCGCGACTTGCTGAATTAGTTGCATGCCTAATTATCATTACTAAAAGCCAGAGAGAAGATAACTCGGTAAGGCAGAAGAGCCATGACTATTCCGATTCCCAATGTAATTAAGTTTGGAATTAATGCCTATTTCGGGGTGCCTGTAGGCATGAAGTTAGACCAAACTAGAGACCCGAGCGCAAAGAGAATACCTCCTGAATAGATAATCTGCCACATGGCCACATTTATTAAATCAGTGCCTGGGATCGGCCTTTGCATGCGATTGAACAATGAATACTTCTGCGCCCAGAACATCATCGCCAAACCAGCAACTGCAAACACAGAAATTATTGGCTGAAGCGCAATGAAAAAACATGTAAACAAAAAGACATTCACTACATAAATATATTCAACTCCTGCCTCAAAGACTATGTATTCAGAAGTATCGTTGAGAATCGCCTGGTTAATGGAGAGTCTTGGATCTACGCTAGAAATATGTCTTACTTGGCTTGTTTTTGTACCATTTAATGATGCGATTGATGAAGTAGCCGATGTCTATGATCTTCATTACTGGAGCGACCAGTGTGGAAGTTATACCCAACATGAAAATATCGGCAGCAAGGCCTCCGTTTTCGTATATCTTTTGCTTCACGAAGAAATTGACTACCATTGGGATTAAAATGGAGTTAATTAGCTGAGCCATAATTGATTTCAAAGCGAGACTTGTCTGATGTTTGGTCTAGGTGTAGTCCATTTCATAAAGAGAAAGTTTCCGTATCACAACTAAGAATAAGAGAGGGCTTACTTCCGATGATTGTATTGATAACGGTGATGACTATCGAAATGACAAAGGAAAGGATAGTGTCGTCGGGGTTAGCATTCTGAGCTAGGGACAGTCCATAGACTGCAGCGAAGGAGACTCCGAGCAGAAGTATTGTGATGGCATAGGTGAGAAATTTTCTCTTTATAATTTCCCTGCTCGAAACTCCTAAGTTGGCCCACTTGACGTCTTCAGGCTCGGGAGCCCGATCAATGCGAACACTCATTAATTCATCATTCCTTTTAAATTTGAATCGGTTGCCGCCTTGACAACAAGACAAGTAGTATCTGACTAGGGCCCCAACTGATGGATCATTGAGCTGGTTCATTACTTTCATCGCATTGCTTGTTTCCATTGTGACAAAGACGGTCGTTAACTCTTACTAATTCTACTTTTTCATTTATTCCGCAATCTTCTCTGAAATCTCTTCATACTTGGTGGCTTGTTTGTTGAGCAGCTCTTAGTACTCCTTGTAGATTTGATCTCTTTGATCCTTCGTTTTGGAGAATGTGGTGCTTTATTGCCTCTCTGAGATCCAGCCCACAAACTATTCCATTAGTTCTGCGCTTCTATCCTTCATTTTGACGAGTTCTTCGTCTGCGAATGTTTCGGGATTCAAGTAGAATGGTTTTCCGACATTCATTTTGGCGATGTTCAGAGGCCTCATTTTGGCAGCAGGAATGTTCTTGATAGTATCTTCATACTCCGATAATTGCAACTGCAGTTCCTCTTTGGTCACATCTTTCGGAATCCCCTAGATCACTATGGTGAAATCTGAAGCGCTAATTGTTTCCTCCTCGACGAGGACTTACTGCGACTTCTCGAAGTACTTCATTATGAAAAATGCCAATGTCCATAAAATGATGGTGGCCATTCCCAGCCAACACTGAATCAGGTAGTAGTTTGAATTCTCTGCTGACTGATCTGTCTGCTTGGAGGCCAGCGATATCGATAAGACGCTGGCAGTTGTGTCGATAGAATAATTTTTCAAATCAATCTTGCCTGCAGCGACTAAATTGGTTGCGAGGGCATAGGCGGAATATATCAGAGTCATAAGGACCATCAGCACGATCAGATTCTTGATTGTTTGGAAATAGAGGAATGTGGAAATGCCTATGTTGCGGATCTATGGGAGAGGAGTGCACGTAGGAATTTCCTTTTCTTGCTTCACATACCCGCAGCAGGGACAGTATTCATGCGACAATTCATCATTCTATTTTTAGTTACTCGCTTCCTTCTTTTAGATGTCTCTTGTGCCCAGCCTATTGGCCTTCATATGCAGTTCCGCAGCA
Organism: Brachycentrus maculatus; assembly: GCF_059751285.1. Taxonomy (NCBI): domain Eukaryota; kingdom Metazoa; phylum Arthropoda; class Insecta; order Trichoptera; family Brachycentridae; genus Brachycentrus; species Brachycentrus maculatus. The sequence goes on from NW_028282880.1 coordinate 17,461, forward strand.
TCCGCACTGGGATAGGTCAGTATGGTTGTGAGCAGTTTCACGATCTATTAATAATCTTCTTTATCGTTTTTATTGATCTTTAGCTCTAACTATTAGATCGGATCCCAAGTAGTCTCCTCCGGTTGAAGCCTTGATTTTAGGTCTTCATTGGTCTCGTTGAGCTCAGCCATGTTTAAATTAATATAGCCGATTCGAAACGTTATAGATTTTATTAGGCTGCATAATAACAAAATCAATATGAGAGCCTCAAATCTAATTAAATAATAATAACCAGTCATTAACATCTGGCATTGGACAAAAGTTACTTGAACTACTTATATAGCAAGCTACGCATTAAATTATTTGCCCCGAACTCCCAACCCCAACCCCAAACCCCAACCCCAACCCCAACCCCAACCCCAACCCCAACCCCAACCCCTTTCGATTTGCATCAGCTGCGAATATAATCAGGATGCAGATTATGAATCCCGTCGATATCTTCATCGACTTTATATAAGCATATATTTATATTTATCACGCGACGATAGCAAATGGGCTTTGCTTTATGAGCATTAATATATCGTCGTTTTTACCTTAAACCATATTATCGACAGTTCTGACGACTGCTCTCTCGGCCCTGAACAAAAACTTATTATTGAATCGTATTGAATTGTATTGAATAGTGCATAATATTCGCATATTTATAACAGAATCATTCATAACTATGCTTTTAAATCAGTTTCTCTTTGTATTAGCTTACTGTATTATCGCAGAATTCCGCCTTTCAATTTGATTCCACAGATTTCAGCGTTTGTTTCAAATCAATTTCTCTTTGTTTGAGCCTATTGTATTCTTGCGGAATTCCGCCTTTTAATTTGATTCCACAGACTTCAGCGTTTGTGTTGAGGAATTATTACTATGCTTCTGTTATTGTTACTGTTGTGGTATTGCTTGTGTTGCGCGATAAATTAATTAATGCGGAATATGAATAATGGATGGATTGAATGACGAATCAGACTGGCCATGGGGATTTATCTAAGCAGACTCCGCAAGTGTTTCCAGGGGCGAGTCTAATGAACCCTTGTTCTCCCCATGATGAGCTCCAGGAGTTCTTGATCTTCCAGTAGCTGTCAGTGTAGCCCACTAACAGCACGTCGTGATCCAAGCTAGTTCCGCAATTGTTGAAGATTCCGGATCCGTATCGGCTCCACTTGTTCGCATCCACTGAAACACCGATTGGTCGAGATTCAACGGCTGTTTGGATTCCGCTGCAGCCTTTAGCTGAGTTTACTGCTGTGATCTTGAAGCTTCCTCCGTCTTTCTTGCAGCTTCCAGTCTTTGCGGTGTATGCATACTCGCTTGTTGATGCAATACCGAGATCTTTGACATAGGCAAGACCTTGGTAGTTGTAACCTCCATTGCATCCTTCATTTCCGTATTTCCTAGAGCAGTCGACAAGCTGCTGTTCCGAGAGGTTAACTCTCTGCCCTTTCATCAAAGCAAACGACTCCAGAGATCCTACAGCGCTGAAAGCCCAGCATGAACCACATTGTCCTTGATCCTTGACTGGAGACACCATTCCTTTAGTAGTCCAATCGACTTCTGCGCCCAACTTCTTGAATGTGTTATCCACATTGTTCCACTCTGGGTTAAAGGGCTTGGGGTTCAAGAAAGTGGAGGCGAACTCTTCATCTGTGAAGGCAGTGAATTGGTTGATGGCCATGTCATAGGTTCGGCCTTGGTTTTGGTTGTGGGAGTTGATAATGTCAACATTGCGATGATAAATCATCTTGCGATAGAGATCTTCGGCTTGAGTAAATTTCATTCCGAATTGGGTCTTCCATGCCTCATACTCTCCATAGTTTTGTTGAGAGACCATGGCGATGGCTCCGATTGCGACCAAAATAGCCAATGCAATACCGATATCTTTGTTCATTTCAATTATTATAATTCCTACTCCGATCCCACATAAATACAATGACTATATATACAGACTATACACAGACTATATACACGATGGCACTCATCCGAATATCCAGCATCATACACACATTTTCTTCTAGCTTTGCTCGATGAATTCCTCAGTGGTTACGAAATAATGGGGCTTCTTCTTATTTCTAAAGGTGTATCTCTTGAACAGCTTTTGCCTCATCGTCAAATTTAAGTTTTCCGGCATTTTGTGGCGTTACAGATACATGTCGATCTTGCTCGTTTCATTTGAAATATCTTTTAACGATTGCATAACTGAATTAAATAAATGTTACTGGTCTATAGGCTCTTTACGGATATTTTGTGACAGGCCACGAGTCGCTTTTTACTCTCATACTTTAATGATTATTTATCAATGTAACTACGTCGGACGCCCGATAAGAAGCTCGGCCCTTCATCCCGATACTTTTTTTTAAGGGGAACATCCTGATAAATGTTTCCACTCGATGTGTTCCACTAACTGTTCGGGCTGTCGACGAGTAGAGTACGCTTGAACTTGTTTTTGGTCTCCAGTGCTTCCGATTTGGTATCGTAGTTATAAGGCAGACTGAGGTAAACAGCACTCTTCGGTCTGATCATAGAAACTTATTTATAAAAAAATAGAATAAAATGTCACATACTTAGATCAGCAATTCGGGGACTCGAATTAGTTGCTATATATTCAGAAATTTGCTCAACTGGCCGAATTTGGTGAGTAAGGTCTCAGCTTAGACTGAGAGAGAGAGCTTTTAAAACATATCTCCAAATAAATCGTTAGGTTAAAATTATGTAATCTCGAGCAAACAGTAGGCACCAGCAGCCAGCAGCACGATAAAGGCAGGCCAACATGTAAGGAGCCAATTTTAATAGATTATCAGATAGTAGGTGATTGGAGTATATTGAAACCGAATGAATTTATGACAAACGATCAGAATTAAATGATACATATTCTATAATTCTCAACACAATCATAACGATTGACTCTTTTTTGGCGAACTCATATACTGCTGCAAGACTTCGAGACTTTGAATATAAGCTTGGTCGCAGTAAGGGTGAACTATGCTTATTTCTTATAGCCCTGGCTTTAGGCATAAATATAATTATTAAAATCGTGAAGAATGTTGTTATCAGCACTTGGAATTTCCTCCGAGAGCAGCAATAGGCAGTCTCTTCCCCCTAAAACTAAAAGATCTGACCAATCCTTTCGTGAGCTCAAGTCTAATATCGTGGCTTTCAAATAAACTGGGCGCTCCGAAATTAACGATCAATCATCCAGTCGCATCTTCCAAGATACTAATACAAATCTGTCAGCTCGCCCCAGCTTAAGACGAACATAAAATGCTCCTAGTCATCAATAATCGCTCAGCCAGCAGAGGCGAGGCTTTGAGCCATCGACTGAAAGACCCAAACTCCCTGAAGCTGTTCGGTTAAACTAAGCGCATCATACTTCGCAGAGAACGAGTGAGATCAGCTAAGTTCAATAGAATTCACGACGACCAATCCAAAGAACGAACCATAACAACTCTTCCCCTTCAATCAATCTGATGGCGAGGGATCATCGCGCAAACACGATTCACACCTCCCACACGACTCACACAGCTCATACAGTTCAAGCGGCCAACACAGCTCATACAGTCCAAGCGGCCAACACAGCTCACACGGTTCAGGCAGCCAACACATTGCAGGCGTTTAACTCAGGAAACCTGCCCAAAAACGAATAGACAAACCCTAGGATACTGTACTTGGAGCAGAAGTTCCAGGAAACATAGACTAAGCTCAATAATCAGTATGGGTTTTACTTGGACAAATGCAGAGAACTCCAAACCAAAGAACAGGCCGTTATCGAATTAGAGCAGGCTAACAAGAATCTGGTTAGCGATTTGGAGAAACACAAGCAAGAAGTGTAGTTCTTAAAGAAAAACGGGGCAAACGTCTCCAAACTCCTGAACTAGTCCAGGCTGGCGACCATCAAATGGTAGAAGTAGAGCAAAGAGTTCCAAGGCAAGTTCGCGGATTCACAGAACACCGTCGCCTAGCACATCCAGACAATCGTTAAGTTGCAAGCAGAGTTGGATAATTTGCACCAAGTCAAAGAATATTTGCTCAAGCTCGAGCAAACCGATTTGGATCAGAAGGTCTAAATCAAAAACAATATTGCCTATGAACTACGAATTATGGCATTAGAGTCCGAAATCAAGAATCATGCCGAATACTCGAAGCTAGATCTCAAACAGGCGCAAAGCATCCGGGAGAGTACAGCCCAGGATATTCAAAACTTCGAAAAGGAAGTGAATTCGAAGATTAAGGAGCTTGTAGCCAGCAAAGCATCGCTGGAGAAGTAACTGCTCGAAGCAAAGGAGGAAACAGAGAAAATCAGGAAAAGCATGTTCGCAGGGTACCAGGAGAATATTTCTGAGTTAAAGAATGAGATTATTAATCTAAAGGAAGAAATCATGGTGTTGAAGACAAACTCGGAACAGAATATCCAAATAGTGAGACTCGAGCGAGAAATACACATTCTCAATAGCAAAAATCAAGAGCTGATGAGGAGAAATAAGTAAACCGAAGAAACAGTCGAAAAAATCAGTTCAACTAGCAACATTGTATCGAGGAAGATCCCAAGCGAAGTTTCAACTGAAGGGGGGTCAACTAAAACTATAGAGTATTACGACGGTCATGGCCATGCGGACCTCGAAAGCATCATAAGGGGGTATGAAAGCAGAAGTTACGATCTCAGTGCAAGGATAATCTAAAAGTAAGCAATTGAAAATGCACTCAAAGATAAAATACAGACTATAGAGCAAGAAAACCAGGAAATGAAGGAAGCTCTCAATCTGAAGAAGAGAAAGTAAAGATCAATAACCGAAAGCTCCCGCAATCAAATCTAGTCAATCAGCTTGCAGCTGAAGAACTAAAGGGAAAGCACCAATCACAAGCTGGAGACTCTTGAGGTGAACATCAAAAGGAAGAACAAATAAATTAAAGAAAAGGATGATTTCATTACAGCCTACCTTCTCAAGAAGCTGAAGAGCCAGTAATAAGTGACAACAGTCATGGAAGGCTTAGCTTAATATTTTAAAGAAGTGCCTAAATGAGAAAATGATTTAAATAATGGTGTCTGAATTTTGTCGATTCTTTATTATTTATGAATTCATATAAATAGTTTTAAATATTGCAATAAAGTAACTTGGAAGACAAATATATTTATGGTCGGGTTAAATGTATTGATGCATAACTGAAAAGATGCAGTTATAATAATTTCATATTCAGCTTTTAATTAATTATTAAATAAAATGAGAAAAGAAATAATAATACTCAATAAAGTCTATTAGTCTTTTTGAAGCCCTCCAGTTCTTCTCTCCCTAAGGCTTTTATTTATTGGATCTTGCGATCATACTCTTGCCGTCCTGCCTACATCTGCTGCTTTTCTTGATGAAGGGATTGCAAGATAATCCTTCGTCTTTCCTCCTTGGCTGCTATTTCCTCGAGTAACTTTTTCTGTTCTACTTTTCCTCTTTCGAAGTTTTCTTGCCTTCTTCGCTCTAATTGGACCTAGTGCTGCTTTGTCTTTTGCTCCAATTCCATTTTGTCTTGTAGCTTCATATTCATGTCGTTTTCTCGTTCTGATAAATGCTGCCTGACTTTCCTCTCGATCATCGAAGACTTGGTAGAGCAAGTTTATTCGAGCTTGCTCCTTCTTCTACCATTGTTCATCCACTTTTCTCTAGAGCTTGATTCTTTCTGCTTCAATCAGTCGATCGAGTTCGTTTTCATAGGCTGTCATCTCCCCATTTCTGTTTTGTTTTTCATGCCCTGCAAGGTCCTTTTAGCCTCTTCCTTCTCCTGTTCCCTCATATACTTCTCAAATTCTGCCAATTATCGTTCCTTAGCCACAATCCTATCAATCATTTCCTTATCCCGCAACTTTTATTCTCTGCCCTTATTTTTCCCTCTTTTGCCTTTAGTTATTTTCGATCAGATCGCTGGTAATATTTCGTCTTTTTTAATGGACTTGCTGCTCTTTCAGCCTGTCGAGTTTACTTTGTTTTTGCCATTCGGACCGAACCATTTCTTTTCCTTTTAAGTCTGCATCTTGTCTTCAGCTGCTTTCCTTTGCTTCATTTATTGTTGCATCCCCAAAATGGCATTCCTTTAACTAACTTTGTCTTTAAATTGCAGCTACTTCAGCCGCTAAACTTTCTATTTTTTCTTGATATCTCTCTTATTGAGTTCAGCGAACAGAACTTATTCTGAGATTGTAATTACATATTCTACCTTCGTATTCATTGTGGAGAAGATTCTGCTTTTTGGCCATCTGAATATTTCTTTAATAGGCTGTGCGTAACTATTTGAGTTCTTGGTCAACTTTCCTCAAATCGTCAGCATTCATGATAAATCTCTTATCCAGTTTTGAATTAACTTCATCTTGCCTGCGAGTTTATTTTTCGGCTTTCAATTGCTGCACTCTGCATCATTTTTTCACGGATTTGTTCGGGAGTCTCCTGGCTGTCAATAATTTACTGTTGGTAGACATTGTTTTCTTATTGCAATGATGCTTCAAGTTTATGTCTGCATCCAGTGTTAATTACCTTCTCATATTGATGTTTGCTTGCGATGAAGCTCTTGCTTGATTGAGCCGAACTTTAACTTGGTTTTGAAGCTACAGGTTTCTTCCTTTGTTTTGCCATCATGCAAATTATTGCTCGTGAAACTCTTGCTTCAGTTTGGTCTGCAGAGATGAGAGTCTTTGGTCTTGCGTTCTCCGTTGGTAGATCATTTGTTCAGCCCGGCCCATATGTCTGGCGCAATCAAAATGATTATATTATTATATTAGGATTATTGTCGCTGAAAAGAGATGAAAAAGTATCACCAAGATTTATAGATAAAGCTGGAAAGAGAAACAGCAAACCCGATTATCGGACTAATGGGCTTCCGCACATCTAAATTAAATTAATCTTTGCCCACCTTTCCGAAAATCACACACTATTTTTGATTCTCATCAGTAAGTATGAAGTTTTTGATTGACGACTCTTTCGCTCTTCCATGCATATTCATTACATAGATTCTATCTTTTTTGCTCCATTTCGGCATTTTATTTTTGAAGCATGTGATATACTTTCGGAAGTGTTCTGACTGATGGTACAACTGATTCAAAGGAGTTTGTTTGAGGCTGGGCAGCGTGTTTAGATCCACATTGTAGTTATATAAATACACGCGGAACGATCTTGGTCGTATTTCCTCCAAGAAACTCTGAACTTCGGTTTAAATAGTGCCGACTAATGTAAAATTGGTGAGTTGTTAGTGTCTTTGCGCATCGAGCTTATAGGTGACAGCGTAGATATTAATGAGGGTGCCCATGAAATTGGACTCCAGTTTGAGTTAGAAAGGTTCTCCTTCATGGCAGTCTTGATCCCGGGAATAAATAAGGCAAACCTCTCGGGATTTAACATGTGCGCTGAACACGAACTGCGAGTTCTCATGTAAAAGTCGATAATTCTAATTGTTCCACGTCTTTTCACGTTTTAGGGTCATTTTTGTGAATTTCTAGAGAGAAGAAGCTTCAGAGGTTATGTTCTTTAAACGAATGAAGCTTCGAACTGGCTAAATGCTTTAATTCCTCTTTGGCGTATTCACACTTAATGAGCGAAAGCTACTATTTTCTGCATATACGATTTTGTCCTATGGAAATGATTCGTCGCAACTCTGATCAAAGATATTGTTTCTCTTACAAACTCCGCCCATTTATTATTATTATCTAAGTAGTTATTCGGGTGGGGGTTTTAAAAGTGATCGTCTATTTTTCCTATTTCTCCTCAGGACTCCTGAGCTTATACTTTCAGCTCTCTATATGTTATTACTTAGGTTTAAGTTATCCTCATTTGGGTTTTAGTCTTCGGTGTAGATAATGCTATCAGATATTGCAAACCTCTCTTTATTGGAGTTATCAACTAATTGTATTTGTTCAGGCAGCAACAAATCAATGCAGGGTTATTTTTTTTCATCTTCATCTTCAGAATCCATGAATATTAACGAGCATTTGCTCATTTCTTCTTATTCTTCTTTTTCAGTTGGTTTTGTTAAAGACCCCTCTGTCGCACACCTCTTATGTGATTTTGTCTAATTTACATCCTTCGCTTTGCTATATTTTCGTCTTGGCCGACTTAGTCGAAGTTCAGGAATCGCATGAACTCGGTCTTAATTTATACGAGGTGATCGGAGTTACTTTGCCTACTTTAATTACATGTTATCTTCGACAATGCTTTATTTCTTCACTGCCATCGTGCAAATCGGATTTTGCTTGCGTGAATTATCAGTTCGCTCCTCTGGTTGATGGTAACTACTCTAAAAAGTGTCAGCTACAGTGAATAAATTGGGCTTCATGACTCTCACATCAAAAAAATCCTTGCGGGTTAATTTGGTTTTCTTTTGCAACCTGACTTATTTCGCCTATTTGATTTCATCATGCCGTTATCTCTATTTGCTGAAGGGTATTGCCTTGGATGTCTGCCTATCTTGAAAGTCGAATGTGGGGATAATTATATCGAATGCACCTTTGAACTCTGATGATGACATTATTTATAATATAATCAGAATTATGTATCAAGAGTAAGTAATCAGTAATAAGTTATAAGAAAAGAGAGTTATTTCTTAGAATAGGATAGGCAAAGATGAATCTACGATACCGAAAAAAACATTATAAGACTAGAAGCATGGCTTCCCAACAACTCGACAGCATACAGGATTAATGTCATAAGACCATTGTAGAGAAGTAGTCGCCAGCCTCATCATATAAGCCCATGCTTGTGTAGTCGTACTCGAGGTACACCAAACGAAGAAAGTAACTAAGAGAGCTGTAAGCATTTGGTGAGTCAATCTAGTTCCCACTTTAAGTTTCGAAATCCAATAACTCAAAAGTCAGGACCTACTCCAAATCTTCACAGATCAATCGAAGCAGGACATTAAAAATCAGCTCATCTAACTATTTATTTAATCAACGCTTAGATAATTGCAGCGCATTCTTCCCCACCGAAATCATCAGCGCAAATAGCCACGCCAACAGTCGGATTGCAGCGCATGAGAGACATTCAGAAAGCATATCATCAAATAAAGTAAACCCCTATTCTAATTTCTTAAGCGAAGTCTACTCGAGCAAGGCTGCTGATTTGAAAATAGGAGTAAACGCCAAACAAATAAATGCGTTTGTCGAAAGAGTGATCATTAATGTCAACAAATAGAAAATAAAGATCCCTCAGTGTTAATTAGGATATCAAGCAGTTATAACGATTAGTGACCATCTCATAAATAGTAACTTATTCAATCTGAAGGAGCTGAATCTTGATAAAAACTGCCTCGAAGATAAAGGAATCATAAAATTATCAAGTTCTCTAAGGCACTGCAAAATGTTAAACTAGCTGTCATTGGTCTCTGTAGGCATGACAAATAAAGGCGCCGAACAACTGTTAACAGCCATAAACGGCCACTAAAATCTCAGATCGATCAACTTATCGTCGAAGGATGGAAAGAACCGAAACCGAATTGGCATTTCTTCCATGCAAAGGCTGAAACTGGCATTGAGGCACTATAATTGCCGAATATCCCAGCTGAATCTGTCGAACACTGGCATCGGCACAGAAGGATTCGCAATTCTTGCTTAGGGATTGTAAAGCTACCCGCACGAAATATCGGAGCTGAACTTGGGATCTAATGAAATAAAAATCAAAGAGGATTTCGATAAGAACAAGCTGTTTCATGCGCACATTAAAAAACTATAGCTACAGAATAATGCGCTTGGGAGCACTGGGGCACAGCTAATTGCTCACCTACTTGGAGTCACATATGGTCTGAGCTAGATTTCTAAGGCGATGAGTTGCATTGACCTTTCCGACAACCAAATTACATCCAGAGGGTTCGAATATTTAGCCATGTCGCTTTCTCAAAATCATCGACTCTCATAGATTATCCTAAATAAGAACAATCTCAGCGAGGGTGAACACTTTTACTCGGTCCGCCATCTGCTCACCCATAACTGGAACATCGCCAAAATTTCACTACGAAAATCAATCAGCTCCTCAATCGACCTAAAATTCTTATCATAGGGCCTAGGCAAGAATAAATCACTCTATTTTATCGACCTCTCCGAAAATATTTTCGATTCCTAATCATTTTTTGAGCTGTTTGAGAATCTCCTCGAAAACAAAATGCTCCGTATTCTCAAAATGGATACCTGCAGCATCACCGACGACATTATCGAAAAGTCATATAACCTTCTGAAAGATAACCAGTGCTTACAGGATATTTCGTTGAACAATAACTACATTAATTAGAAAGGGGCCAAACTGCTGCTGTGGTTGTCTCAATAAAATCGAAAAATCTGCGAGATTTCCCTCAAAAAGAACTGCATCAACATACGCACCTTGAGTGAAATACGATACCAACTCAGATAGAATACAGTTTCTATCATGAGAGTAGGAGACCCGTATTTGGATTACATCGAAAAGGCAAATAAAATTCAATAATAGCATAAAGAGAGTTTATAGTAAAGCATAAAAGAGCTGGTCTCCAAAAGCTAGGAAATACAAATTCAATCGATGGCAATCGATATTGCCTAAAAGTAAAACTAAGCCACCAAACTGTCAAAGCAAATATAAAGTGAAACGATTAGAATCAGGAATCTTGAGGAAAAGCTGTCTAACTTCATGAAATCCAAAAGCAAGGATTCACAGTACATTTATATTATATTTAGGGAATCAAAAGAATGCACCATTTAAATAGTCTGAATATTTGATGTGAAGAACTACGAATTTTTATCAACACTATACGATCATCGGTATAAGTTATGTATACTGTAATGCCTTCTATTTCTGTCTTACTTTTCAGTGCTGGCTTCGCCATGTGCGCACTTCTCTCCGACGAGTTCGATCTTGTGCTTGCTGATGATTACAGTATTGCTGGTGTTTTCCTTGCTCTTGTTCCTGCGATAGTACTTGGATTGTGAAGTGGAGAACCCCGAAGTTCTATTCTTTTGGTATGCAAACCTGGCCTGTAGCTTGGCTTTCCAGGCGAGGGACAATGAGTTTTTGGTGTTAAAAAGAGTAATCTTGTCATTTTAAACAGCCTGGAACTCATCGATCCCATACTACTTGCTCCGGAACGAAATGAAATCTTCTTTGTCGAGCTCCATTATTTACTTTTTTAGTTTATCGATGGGGTTCTGCCGACTGTCCGCGCAACCCTCCCCCTCGACTTCATTGTGGTTGAGCTTGAGGTGATGTAGATTGATATGAGGCTTTGCTTTGAAATTGAAGTAGACGCGAGTGTTGTGCAGGAATGGTTTATGAGATCGGATGAACTACTGGCTGGGCGAATAGACTTGGCTTTTATTGATGAGAGTGGAGAAGTGAGATCGCTCAGTTTGTTAGGTCTTGATGGTGAACTTGAGTCCGTTTTATTTGTTCGCACGCTTTCTCTTTAATATTTATGTTTTGTTCATCACGTTATTTTATTGATAAATTTAATCCATGCTGATCATCATAACACTATACGCTCCACAATGATGTTCCCACTAATCAAATACTCGCATTCCGTCATTATTATACACACGAATATAAATGCATTGATTGATTATTTAATTCAAATATTCTGCATCATATTCATCAGCCAAGTCTGTAGTCATTGGCCCAATTTGGTAAATCATGAAGATATTGGTATAGGTATACGTATCGAATCAGGTTTTGAATACAAGACATCCAAGGTTACCGTTGTAGAACATCAGTAGGAATGCATCAGATTGGACACTAATATCGTAGGTGAAGCCCTCCCCGATCACGCACTGCCAGCTGGGGCCCTACTTTTTATCCAGGGTCTCTTTGATTTGTTTGGTGGCCAGTTAGGGCATGTTGGGCATACTTCCATAGGCCTAGATTCCGGTTTGAATGGTATCCATGAGCTCTGTCAATTTCTCTTGATTCAAGTTGTGGCTCTTTGCAAGTGTTTTTCCCGTCATTTTTCTCTTGATTTCGGCATGAGTCCCTATGCCGTACAACACTTCTTCATCAGCCATCTGATTCGAAATGATAAATGAAACTTTTATAATTCAATTCATACAATTCATACAATACATACAATGCATGCAATACACACAATGCATGCAATACACACAATTCATACAACAATCTGCATTTATTACATAAGTCGCCATATCCGCACATAAATACAGTCTTGAATCAAGTCATCGGAAATAGCGATAGCGAATTTGTGTAATTCCCAATTCACTTATTTTTATTGTTTCGAAGGACAGCAGTTTTTTTTTGCAATTCTTAAATTTAACTCTGTTGGCTAATGATCATGTATTTCATTTAATTGATTATTTTCGCCTTCATTTCATCTGACTCTCGATGACGCAATAGCAATTTATCAAGGGCCTTCACTTTCTCCTCCTCTGCTCCTGGTCCATCGACTGGACAATTAATGGTGATATCGACATTCACTGAAAAGGGAGTTTGCTTTTTCTTTTCTTATTAGAGTTCGGATTTCACAAACTTTATTTCGATGATCAGATTTTATTTTTATTTTTAGATTTTTTCATTCTTTACGGTTAAAATCTTCAATCGATGTTAAAGTTTATGTTTTTGTTGTTTTAATTTCAGATTGTTCACTTTGAGTTAATTCATTGCGTCACATGAATTCGGCGATAATTTTTATGTGCTGTCTTGTTTATTACATGATGATTAGCCTGTAGAACAAAGATCTAAATTTATGGCCATACCAGATTTTGCTCGAATGAGTTGTGTTGAGTTTGAGCACTCAGTTCTAAATACAACGTCTTCTTTCATTACGATTCGCTTCGAGTATTTTTTGCCGTTAATTGTTAGCACTTATTTGCTGGATTCGCTTGGAACCGAAGCATATTTAAATTTGCGTTAAAATTTCAATGAGGAAAGCCCCTTCTGTTTATGCCTAAATATAAAATTGCTTCATACTCGGAAATTTTATGAGTTACTTTAGGCATTTATTCTCTCATACCAATTGCAGCTATCCGAATGATGGTTTACTGTGATTTCTGAGAGCTGAGCCTAAGGGGATTGATGGTCGGCTTTAGAGAGTTCATCCGTGTGCTTGAAGCCTAAGTCGAATTCCTTTTCATCGTGTTTGTATTGCTTATATTGGAAGAATATGAATTGGTGATATTTCTATAATTCAATGTAAGTTCAGGAAATTAGGAAATTAAATTGTAACAAATTAAAAAATATAAATTCCACAGTCGTTTTGCGACAACGAAAATTTGCAAAGGTTTGGACCTCCCCTCTCTTCATTCCTTCTAACAGAATTATCGTCAGATCGAATTCACGTCGTCGTCGTTTACTCATTTCAATTCATCATTGTATCTCAAATTAAATTCAATATACAGCTTACACCGATATGAGGTTATCAATTACATTTAATAATTGATTTTATGCAACCTCTCTACGATCTCATTAAATAAGTATAAAGTTTATATAACAATCTTATTCAAAAGTAAAAAATGAACAAAGGAGCAGATAAGTACAGTTCGGCAAACGTCATTTTAAAATAATCAAATGAGCTAGGCCCTCTTCTCGTCGGAGACTGTAATTCAGCAGTTGATAAACACATTCTGAAGCCTCATAAGATATAAAATATATTCACATTCGGAATTGATAGTGTCCCTGAGAAAAAGTAATAGGGAATCAATTATCGGCAGTACAATATTGCGGACAACAAGGCTCAGAAGATCAGTGATATTGTTGACACATTATACGAGGAAATTTAAGAAGCCAGGAAAGTTGGAGGAGTGCTTTTGCATTGCTACACTGGCATTTCGAGATCACCAGCAATCGCTATTGCCTATTTAATGAGGAAAAAAGCCATGACTTTCGATAATGCTCGTGCATTTGTGAAGAAATGCAGAGGAGTTGTCCATCCCAATGATAATTTTCATCGGCAGTTGCAGGGATACGAAAAGATACTACAGAAAAGAGAGGAGGCCGAGAGATAAAAGGGAAAACATAAGCAAGAAGAAACCCATGAATAAGTTATGTTACAAAATTAGAGTCAAAACTCAATGATGGTTTCAAGCCTTAGTTCAATTTCTAAAAAAATGGGAGTCAGAGGCGTTGTTCCTAAAGCAAGTAGGCCAATTTCCCCTTAGACCAAACCAGAATATAAAAAATAAAGCAAAGCCTCTTTGCTAGAAAAGATAGAATAGAGCACATAAAGCAAACAGACAAAAACATACAAATAAGTTTCGAGTGTATACTCCAACAAGACTAAAATAAAGTGAGTGTATCCTTTTTTACATTGTTATTCTGCATAATGGTCATTATGTGCTCGTATTAGTAGAATACCAACAATTTATATATAGATGAGGGCTATCCCTCGGCATTAAATTATATTTATTTATTGCTGAGTTGAGTTGATATTTTAGGGATATCAGAGCTTATTAGGCAAATATGGTCATATTTTACTCAAATAGGAAGGAATGATATATACAAACATGAATAAATGACATCCAACCCAACAAACGAAAAAAAACAAAATAATATTCAGGCCAACTCAGCATAATAACAGATACTTTACACAAATTAAAAAATAAATAGCATAATTAAAGAACCCACCAAATAACTGTACACTTACACAGGTAAAATTATGATAATATGATAAAGTTAATAACATAATGGCAAATGCAAATAGAAGAAACGTAAAATTAATTAATTAGTAGTATTAATTCATAGTATAAAATCGATATCAAAGCATTACATAAGCTTTAATGTTTCTCGAAACAGAAGATAATATCACCAAGATAGACCAATCCAAAATTGTACTTGCTCTTTAACCTAGGTTTACATCTATGAGAATTCATGCAACAATAAAAACCCTACTGAGTATAGGATTAAGAATCAGAGTATGGTCTTCAAGGATATTGCTCGCATCATGAAATTCAAGAAGCTAAGGCTGTTTAATGAGGAGGGCGCAGAGTACTTCGAGGATGATATCCAGTTCGTGAAGAACAGGACCTCCCTATATGCGTCGCGAGGGGAATAATTTGATTCACATAACTGCTTCGGTTAATACGAGATCATCCGAAAACTAGGGGAAGGGGGTTTCGGTGAAGTCTTTTTGGCCAACCATCGCCATACTGGATAGAAGTGCGCGATCAAAATCATCAAGATCAGCTCAGTCTCCGACATCGATTCGATCTTCGTGGAAGCGGAAATATTGAAATCCCTAAAACATGAGAATATCGTGAAGGTCACAAACTGCCTGACCCTAAAGAACATGCAAGTTGCCATTATTATGGAGTACCTCGAAGGGGGAGAGCTGCTGACCTACGTGCAAAAGTAGGGCAGGCTCGATGAAGACACCTGCAAGAATTTCTGCAGACAAATCGTCAAAGGAATCATGTACTGCCATGACAACTTTTTGATCCACAGGGATCTAAAACTCGAAAATGTGCTGCTGGTGAACTCAGAAGAAAAAAAGATTAAGATTATCGATTTCGGAATTGCTGGAGTCATGAGTCGTCTGACCTAGGAAGATCTAGATACTGGCAGTCTGGGTTACATGGCCCCATAATGCTTCACAACTGCAGTCAACAGCAACTTTAAATTCGATGGCAGAATGGATGTTTGGGCCATCGGCGTCATTTTGTACAGTATGCTCAGCGGGGAGTTGCCATTCAAGGGAAACAACACCAACTAAATTAAGGAAAATATCAAAAAGGGACAATATAAATTGCCCAATTAAATCAAAAAGTCGATCTCGAAAGACTGTCTCAACGTCTTATTCAAATGCCTGGACCCCAATCCGAAGACAAGAATCAAAATCGGCGAACTCATTATCCACGATTGGTTTTCCAGCGACACTCGCCACTAAAAAATATAAGCATAAATTAAGAATAGCCAGGTTATTCAGAATCTAGAGCCAGTCGTCGAAGTCGAAGTCGAAGTCCCCCACAAGAAAATACTCGAGGAGAAAAAGTAAAAGGAAAACACAAAAGGCATAAGAGCCAAAAAATAAAATAAACCAGTCACGGCAACAAAGCGGAAATCAGTAGAAATCAAGTAAGGAAAATAAAGCAGCATTATGTCTAAAATTGAGTCAAAGCCTAAAATCGGAAAATCCACGCTCTCCAAAGTGTCCGACAATTACTGATTATGCGAATTCACTATGACTATCGTATTAACTATTTCACATTTGCCTATATTTAGAATATTGATATATATCATCACATCGCCAAGTGGCTCTTGCTACATAAAGCGCAACATATGCATAAATATATATATATATGCCCATTCATTTTAGCATATGCTTAAATGCCAAATTAGCAAATACTTCTGGGGTTGGGGTTGGGGTTGGGGTTGGGGTTGGGGTTGGGGTTGGGGTTGGGGTTGGGGTTGGGGTTGGGA
>NW_028282881.1:0-13373 GCF_059751285.1 Brachycentrus maculatus
CAACGAAGAAGACAATGATATACGCATATGAGAATAATGGAACCATCCAGACTCCAGCAAATCGTACTGCATGGGCAACCTTAAGGTGATGGATCAAAGAGATACATTGACAGCTGGAAACCAACATCGCAGGAGCTAATCCCTCTTTAAAACAGGCCACAAGGCCTACACCAAAAATAATAAGAAGTGAATTGTGAGGACAATATGATTCTACGTTTTATTACCCAAATAATATTACATCTATGTACATATCCGCGAGCATTTTTTAATTATTTTCCTTTTTTATTTCCTTTGTACTGATAAATTCTGTATTTCATTTTGTGATAGTTCATTTATATTTACTGTTGCATCAGGAACCGCCTGCGTTAATTAAGTGATGACGCAGTATGTCTGTTACTTGTCACCACACACTGTCACGCACTCGAGATAACTGTCAATATACCAGTGATGAATGGTAGGTGTGCTTTATATACATACTTTAAAATATTTTCGACAGAGAACATGTATTCATTGCATATGTATGTTTGGTATAATTTTTAGACAGAAAATAATTACCACAACACAAAATTAA
The DNA here is from genome assembly GCF_059751285.1 of Brachycentrus maculatus. NCBI lineage: Eukaryota > Metazoa > Arthropoda > Insecta > Trichoptera > Brachycentridae > Brachycentrus > Brachycentrus maculatus. The sequence continues at coordinate 572 of NW_028282881.1, forward strand.
GAAATAAAGTTTTGTACTAATTGAAGGAACTGTATTTTATATAATAACATATCAACTATATAGTTTTTCCAAATATATTTTATGTGGAAATATATTTGGAAAAAATTGTAATGGTTTTATTTTAATTTTTTTATTAAAGTTTCAAGATTTTTTAAAACAATATAATTAATTTTTTAGCATTTCTATTTTTGACAATTTAAATTGTTATTCTATTCTATAATATAAAAATATGGACTTAATTTATTGAATCGTTGTGTAATATATCCAAAATAAAACACGGTTATTAGATTGAATTCTACTTTTATTTACATATATATGATAATATGTGACGCTTTTCGTCTTATTATCACATTATCAAACACGGATGAGTTTGATAATGTCTTAATAAGACAAAACACGTCACATATTATCATATATATGTAAATAAAAGTAAAATTCAATCTAATAACCGTGTTCAATTTTGAATACATTACCCAACAATTCAATATGGAATTCTACCAACTGTCTGCAGTTACAATAAACTAATTAATTGACTTAGATTGTGGTCCCACATTGAATGAACTTGACAAATCCGTTAAAAATAAGTATGAAAAACATAAATGTTTAAAATACGCGAGTAAAATTAAATTGGTTGAAAATAATTGAACGCAGAAAACAAAGTAAAATTGATAAATGGAATGATTGAAAAAATATATATAATGTCAAATTTTTGATAGAAATCACAAAGGGATGTGGATTGAAGTAACTTTCTAACCAAAAAAATATTTTACAAAAATAAATATTTCAAAATATAGAAACCAAGATAAATGGAGAAATATGCAAGAATGAAAAAAATAAGAGATTTTATTCCCACTTCGCTTTTAACCCTTATACGTATCCAATGATGCATAGAGCACTGTATCATATAAACGCAGTGTTTTCTTGATCGTTAACATATGAAGGAAAGGTGATCAGCCCTCCGCTTCAGGCACCAGTTCAGGGTAATATAGAATAAATATGAGAGTGAAAAAATCGATTAAATTTATTCGACCTCACCCTGAAAATCGAACCCGGGACCAGTTCGGTAGCCAAGCGTGTTAACCATTTCAAAACTTAGGCGGACATATTTTTTTTATGTTTTTTCTTCCCACTGAGTAGTAATTATAGATTTCTTTTAATAAATATATATTTTTACCATTATTGCAAAAGTCGTAAAGTTTTAAAATATAAACTAATTAATATTATAAGAATGCAATAAAGTAAAAAATACCCACTGTAAATAAATCTCTTAACAAAGGAAATAACGCCTATTCACCGCAAACGGCAGAACGCGTTTCGTTTTCATTCATTTTTCAGACTTCTAAATATATTTTCAGATGTTAAAATAGAATATGAAGAAATTTTCAAATGAAATATGTAACAAAAATGTTAAATTAATGAGTGAGGTGAAAAATTTAAAATAAGTTTTATGCCTGATATTATTTGGTAATTTATTTTATTCATTTGTTTTTTTTTTGTTATAAATACTACTGTCAATATTGTTAATAAAACAAAGTAATGTAACAAATTTACTTATAAAATATGATAGATGGAGCGAGCTACTTTTAAAAGAAAAAAATGTTGAATTATAAAAAAACGACTTTTCTAAAAGATCTACATACATTCAATTACATATATTTAAACATATTTGATATAATTGTACAATAAAAATCTTTTAAGATATGCAAAGTATTAATAGTTGACAATTTCACAAATATAAAATGACGATAGGCTACATGAGTGAAATACTAAGTTAATATTCTTTCCCTCTGAATAAAAATATCCAATTTAAAGGTACACACTAACTAGGCATATAGTACAAAATATATTAAAAATTAACTCTTTAAAGTACAAAAAGAATAGCACCAATTTGTATTAATATCTTAACATAGTTGAAGAAGAAAATGGAAGAGTTAGTAAATACACAGAAATTCAATTTAATTTGATTTTAAAATTTAATTATCATGATTATTTAATTTACTTTTTAACATAACAAACAGTCTTTGCCACTTACACATTCATGCATCTCCTCATACATATCAACCGATTTTCCGACTCCTAACCTGACCACTTAAATATTTGACACACTTAATAAATTTTTCTGGGTCTTCCCTTGATATATTTTTATCTACATTCGACAATTTTTTTTACTGTTCTTTCTTCACTTATTCCATTCATTTGCCTAACACCTTTCTTAATTTTATCAACAATGCTTATCTTGTTGCTTTCATCCCTTATATCACTATTCAAACACCATAGAACATACATCGTTTTGCCGCACATTCGTCTAAATAATATTATACACTTATACGTAATATGCGTTTGGTTCTACACATTTCTTAAGTAAGATCCTAGATCGTTGTTTACGCTTAAACTGAATAGAGGCATCTGTTTGTATAGTTTAATACACTTTACCTAAGTAGCTGGTGACCAAAATTATCACCCCTAAGTAAGAATTGGTCAGACTAATTCAATACGCAGCAAATTGATAAAGTATTTTCTTTCATGGACAGCCCTCACACATATTGAACTTTCACTCTATCATAGATAATATTTCAAAAGAGACGAAAAACTTGTTTAAAGAATATTTACTTTTGAACCTGTCATACGATACCCATAATTTAAAACCATAAATACGTAAATTTCAAAAGTTTTATAATTAAATTTCATTGTATTCATCTGTTGTTTAAATATTTGTGTAAAGTAGAAGAGAACCCTTTATTTTATTCTTTTAAAAAATTTTATTCAGTAACTGGGAAAAGCTTACTAATGTATTAGCTTTTTTCAAAACTTATTTCTTAAACCATTATTCTTTTTAACAATATTTCGAGTGTGTTTTAGCATTTCACCCCTTTATTTGTGTACAAAGGTTTGAATGCTCTACAAAATATTGTTATGTCTATACATAAATGTTAAATTATTTTCTGTATGGTAACGCTTTAATTAAAAATCGTCAAAAAAGAACTGTGTTTCTAAAAAAAAATTGGGTGGTTTAATTAAATAACATTTCTTTTGAAATAATAAAAAGTAATGAAATAATTCTTATTTTAAAATCCAATACAAAAGTAGCTCAGGAACCTTTTTATTATATTTTTCAAAAAAAGCTCCAACTCTTCAAAATACCCATATACATAAAATAAACTAGAGTCGAAGTTTGAAATTTGTCTTTTAAATTTCTACGTAATTTAATTTGATATTTTCCATTCTACTTTGAACTGCCTTAAACATAATATAGTTTGAATTTCAGAACACTTGCGGTCATGTTCCTTTACCCGAGCGGATCCCTTCGCTAATCTTCGTGGACCCTTTAAGATACATGGTATTCTGAAAGATAAACAAATGTGGAAGCTTTAAATATAGTTCAAGGCAGTTTTTAAAAGATGTAATTTGATTAGTTTTATCCGAACCAGTGGAAAAGTCACTTCGTTTTATATATTTTACCACCCCACATAGGCTAAATGTTGCAAAGAGCTTCTTTAAAAAGCTTTTATAGTTTGGTAAGAATCACGTATTTCAATGTACGTGGGCACCATAAGGGGTGTTTAGTCCTTGGATGCGCTATCTAGATTTATAGATATTTAAAAAGGATTTTTTTTTTTTTTAGTTAATTAATACTTATATTTACGCACCACAAATAATGGGTGGTTACATTACATAACTTTTAAATTAAAATTCAATTTATTTTTAAACAAAGTTTTAAAAGAATTGTAAAAATGTATGAGAGTGTTATTAATTGCAAAATTAAATCGAGTCAGGGTTTATATGGTACATATGTATAATACACATTGTATATATATATAAATATAAATATATATATATATATATATATATATATATATATATATATATATATATATATATATTTATATATATATAAATATATATATATATATATATATATATATATATGTATATATATATATATATATATATATGTGTATATATATATATATATATATATATATATATATATATATATATATATATATATATATATATATATATATATATAATATATATATATATGTATATATATATATTAAATGTATATATATATATATATATATATATATATATATATATGTATATATATACATATATAAATATATATATATATATATATATATATATATATATATATATATATATATATATATATATATATATATATATATATATATATATATATATATATATATATATATATATATATATATATATATATATATATATATATATATATATATATATATATATATATATATATATATATATATATATATATATATATATTATATATATATATATATATATATATATATATATATATATATATATATATTTATATATATATATATATATATATATATATATATATATATATATATATATATATATATATATATATATATATATATATATATATATATATATATATATATATATATATATATATATATATATATATATATATATATATATATATATATATATATATATATATATATATATATATATATATATATATATATATATATATATATATATATATATATATATATATATATATATATATATATATATATATAAACGATATTTTTTCGATATATGTAAATGTATAAACTGAAGAAGAAGGTCAATTCGATAAAATATGAGTTTTAAATTATAAATACAAACCATATTTGAGGTTTTTAAGAAGAATCATTCGAAGTTATGAGGATATTTTCAAAACATATCTATGCAACTAAAAATGAGTGAAAAATTCATATTACCTTCAACATTTTTTAAATAGATTTATTCATCATCGTGATCATTCATCATTCATGATCAATTAACATTTAATCGGGTGTACATTGAATATTGTTACCATAGAAATCCTACAATACTTGTCATAAATGTATGGTATGATTGTGATTAGACAAATTCAATTTTTTGATTTCTTTTATTATTTTATGCTGAAATTTTGCTAAAAACAATATTTCTAAATACATGTTATCTATATTACAGTTTTCTCGTGAGTTTTTAAAAACACTGACGTTTTATTCATTGAACATATTAATTTCACATTTCATATGGAGTTTGAATTGTAGTAGGGAAATTTGAGTAGCTACATAAATTTTCCTTTTAATTGTATGTTAGGAAGTTTTTCATATTCAAACTGAAAGGTTTCTCGAATTAAAACTAGCGAAATCTGAGCACAGATTCCTAAATTTTCAAACCCAGCAAATTTATTTACTTTTGATTATATTTTGGTCCTAATAAACTATTTCAAAATAGATTTTTCACTCTTATATTAAATTGATATTACCCTGGACTGGTACCCGAAGCGCAGAACTGGTCACATTGCCTTCATATAATTAATGATCAAGTAAGTCGATCTTTTACAGTGCCTTATATATTAGCAGGCGCGGATGAGTGTTGTTAATAACAATACGGTATTTGTATAATATCTGACTTACACGATATTTTTTCTTCGTCCTTCGGGACTTCAAAATTCCTATTTAGAAACTCAGAAGTATGACTGTTTGTGGCGCTATCATATTGAGAAATGTAGACTTTATAAGTTTCTCAACTGATCTGTGCAAGAATCAGTTTCCAAATCTATTAAAAATGTTACACGCATGAGAAAGAGATCCAAGACCATTGTAATTTATGATTTCCAAAATTTAATGCACTAGGAACGTTTTATAATAGGCAGAATGGTGAACGTTATACGATTGTATAAAATTGTCGCTTGAGCCAGCCAAAATATCAGCTGATAACTCCTGGGATTCTCAGATTTCCATTTTCTTTCATATAAAAAATGATAGATGTTTCATCTCAAGTTGAGACACCTATAATATTGACATGTGATCCGTAGGGTGAATAATTCAGTATCTAAGAATAAATAATATTTTAATTTATTTCAGAACTCCTATTTTAAGATAAAGGTGTATTTAAATATCCTCTTTTTCACCAGAATTATAAAATATAAACGTAGGTAATTAACTCATTTGTATTTTTTATTAATTTTTGTAAAAGAATAATAACAAAAACTATTGATTTCCATAATTATTAAATTTATGGAAGCTATGTTACCTTACATGACTCATTTTTAAGTTCTTCTACAAAGTAAAAGCGCTTACGGTATTATTTATTTTTATTTTTATTTTTCAGATAACTTGAGTTTATGAATAATTAAGACATATTTTATTAGAATTAAAACACTTTTGTACGTTAATAATACGTTACGTAGATAATAAAGTTAGTACAAATTTTATTATTAAATTTCTAAGGTTATTTCTCTAAACATGAACATTAAAGATATTAAGATGATTTGCTTAACACATAAATTTTCATTACTTTTACCTTCATGACTAAATTTCTAGATTTTTTTTAGAAGGTTTTTTTCTTTATAACTATTAAAAGCGATGAATATGTATCTTGAAAATTATTATTAATTTTATTAAAATTAGTTGATAAATACACTGTATTATATCTGCTTTAAAATTGACTATTAACGTTTTAAATTTGATAATAATGTATTTGTAAAAAATATCGAGGTTAAATTTGTCGAATTAATAACAACAAAAAAATGTACGTATTATAAATTAAGAAGTAAATATAATTAAAATTAGAATCATGAAATCATTGAATTTTTGGTATTGAAAATGCACGTATGCGAAAAACAACACACTTTTTTTAACATGTAAAAAAACCAAATTATTATTTTTTGATTAATGTATTTATTGCACAATTTTTTTTCCTTAGTTTATTTGAAGATTTTCTGTAAATAACTTTAAAATAGTATTTTATGTTGTACATAATAAATTTCAACCGAAAATCAGCTTCTACTACTATTTTGAGAAACATTTTGTGCATTGAATGAAATTTTGGATAATATTTTCAATGTGAAGCTTAAATTTAAATTTAATAATATACATAAATGACTTGGACCATATTTCAAATACTTTGTTAAACAGAGAAATGTCCGCTTATTCGTACAATCAATATACGCACGTTTTGAGATTTTTTCTGATTACGATAACGATAACCCGTATTCAGACACGTACTCAATTGCTTTAATTTTTATATCACTTGAATATTGTAGTCGTTGTTTTAATGACTCCCGGTCAGAATACAAATGTTGTAGTTCAATATAAAGGAATAAAATACATGTCTAATTTTTAGGTAAAATGATAATTTTTTTACAAATCTGGATGATCACCAATTAGGAGCTATTTTTTTAGATTATTTTTGACATCTCAACATAGATGAAGAAGAATATGGAAGTCTTGGCACTGACAGGGCTTACGACCGCAGATCTCTTTAGTGAACTCTCGCATACTGTGTTACGAGTGTTATCTAAACGTTTCTGTCAATCATGGGTAGATTTGGTGAATGTTACACGTGTGTGATCACTTATGCTTACAGCCTATGACGGTCGTAAGCCCTGTAAATTCCCAAACTTCCATATTCTTACAACACTCTCCTTATCATTTATAGTTCACTTTGTGTTATACCATTAAAAGAAAAACACTACTTTGTGACTGCCGATTTCGGAATAATCATTCCATCATCAGGTCAAATGTAATCTAGCTTTATATTACCATACCACAAAGTTAAAAATGCTTTTAAGAAACAAAATTTCATATTCTTCTTCATCTATGTTGAGATTTCAAAATAATCCGCTCAATGATATTTTTTATGTATATGAAGCTCTACAGGTGATGATCGTAGTCTAAACTCTACTCTCGTTATTCGCGGGGTTTATTGGGGTGTGAGGGGGAGGGTGGAGGACCTAAGGGGGAGGAGTCACGTGGGCGTCTGGCGGCAATATAAAGGGGCGCCCATCGAGTGCTTCCCTTACAACAATCCTGGCATCCAGACGGCTCTCACCCATCAGTTGCTGCGTCAAGAAATCAGCCAACTCACTTCTTATCTCAAATTAACATCTGAAAAGTTTTCGGTGTCGACTGAAAGGCCGTGAAACGTCCTCGAGATCTTCCGCAGCCTCCTTTAAGAAGACCAACTTTTCAAACAACTAAGAGGTAAGTTTTTTTGAAAACATATTTATTAAATTAATTTCTGAAAGTTATTTTTTTTCATCGTGGAAAATGAGTTTTCTTTTCTTAAGGTACTTAATATTGCTAAACATTTATGTCAACCTCTGTCAAAACTTTTACCACGGTTTTATGTACGCTAAAAATCTCTTAAAAACTTATTTCTTCATAAAGTTTTTTAAAAAAATATTCAGCTCCTTTAAAATCTCTAGCCTAACTTATCTTCTGGGTGCAGAAAAATCTTCGATCTTATTTTTACAAAATATAATATACAAAAAAAGTTAATTGTTAAACATATAAATTAATCGGAAGTCCAATTAGAACACTTGCAAAATTTGAATTCAACAGAAATGTAAATTTTCCAGGGAAATTTATTAAAATTTTCTTTTGCCCCGAAATAACTTTCGAAGTTGCAAAAAGGTAGCGATATTTGAGCAATAAAAATTCTGTTTGAATTTTCTTTCTTTTTACTTTTTAATGCTTAAATATGTGTAAAGAAATTATTAATTTTTATGTGTTTTTAAAATTTTGACTCCCTCAAAGGACTCGTATACTTTAGTAGTGTCGATTTTTCACAAACTTGTTCGAGTATAGTAATGTAATTAATTAATTTATGTAGTAATCCCGAATATTTTCTTGTTTTTACATTTTCTTATTTCTATATTTCCTGTATTTCCTATTCTATATTGTTGTACTTTTTTATTATTATTTTTTTCGGATTTTGCATAATTTGTATTATCTCACCAAAATTTTGTTAGAACTTTTATAACTAATGAAAACAAGATTGAAGGAAATTCAGCAAAAACGAGAAATAATTTTAAAGTGGTTAAAATAAGTAGACGTTTTTTTCGCATATAAAATTGTTTCGTGAGCTTAATCCGTAAAGTGTTTTACTCCGTTCAGGTTTTATCTACAAAAGAGTGGATAAACATTTTAATTCAACCATCAAGCGAAATTAATCGACTCAATCTTATTTACTGTCGGAAAACGTGGTATGCAAATCAAGAACATAAATCAATACTAAGCTGATCCCATGCTTCAGTGACTCTGATCATTCGAAATAAATGAGAATAATCATTAGTTTGGTCATAATGAACAAGGTCCAATTATGATTTTAGGTTAATTAACACTTAAATAAATTAATAATCAATGATAAATATATCATAAAAGCTCAATTTTTAAATAAAATTATTCATGAAAACTGTATGTACCGTTTATTGAAAAACAGAGAAAAATCCTCTGAAAATACATCACCTGATAGGAATGCAAATTACTGCATAAATTTAAATCAATTTAAATAAGTACATGCGTTTTCAGTCATATGCAGTATATTTTTATCATTCTTTCAGCATGCTAATGAAATAATGTATCATGAACGATCCGACGCTTCAGTTTTCACGACCTGAAAGTGATTCATGCAAATTTCTTATAATATTTTAATATTATGAACTTAAAAAAAGGTTGTTCTACCCATATAATATTCTTATCAATACTGGATCTTAATCTAGTAAAAAATGTTTCTTAAAACTAAGAAAAATGTATTAGAGTTCAGATAAATTAAAAAAAAAACATTCTCAAATTTATGTTTGCAACTTGCGAGAATTCAACCCGCAACGTTGGATTCGCAGTCATTCACATATTTAGTTTATCATTATTTTCTCAAAGAGAGTCAAATCACTTCCATCCATACTCGAATAACACATTTTTTCAAATAAGCGACGAATTAAGCTAATTTGAAAAAATGTGTTATTCGAATTATGAATTATGAAAAAATGGGTCATTCGATTCAGAAAATATATGAATAAAATATATCGCCATTGAATCCCATAGGACGCAACCCATATGGGTGAAGCATGTAGAAGCTGGAGCAAAGTAAGTACCAGTTAAATTTAATTTTGCCACAAATCGAACCCTCTTCCGGCGCAAATTTGTGGGCAAAAACTGGAAAAAAATATATATACGAAAAAATATATTGTCTGTAAAAATTACACGTGTGACCTTTTTTAATTGCCGATGCAATTTTGGAAGCATTCGATTCATTCTTACTAATCAAATAAGTAATTCGATGACTCTTTCTGTATAAATCATCAATCAAAAATTTCAGTCAAAGAAAGTATAAAAACATATAGTTTATGAGTATTTTGTGTATAAAAACAAAAGTTTTAAATATTCTTATTTAAAATATAGAAATTGCAGATGATGCTTATAAATAGTATCCGCAAAGTGAATCATAAAAAAATGAAGAGACTAATAAATTTATTAGACGTAATAAGTCATATACAGGTGTCCCATAATCCTGCGTATTCCTTGTAAGGGGTGTTAGGCCAGCTTATGACTCAATAAAAAAATGAAAATATGACCTCTCTAAAAGTGCCTTAGTTTTCCAGATATTTCCACTTTTATGAATTTCCCGAACATCGACGCCATAGATCAGTTTTTTGAGTGCCACATTTTCAATATTTTTGGATTCTAATTTTTGTTTCATAATACTAAATAACCATTCTGTTGATCGCAGTCCAAAATATTACCAATACTGGCTTGCCTATGCGGAAAAAAATATTAATGCCTGGTCGATGATTTTAAAATAAATCTTTAGGTGACTGACTCTTCACCCTGAAAAAAAAAATACGACCCTTACCTGGCAAGTTATTTGAAATATTTGTTCAATTATTGTCATTTTAAAAACAGTTATAAATTTACTAAATTTTACTTTAGAAAAAAATATATTGCCTTTTTAATGCAAAATGAGCTGATCTTATAATTATTTCCTTTATTAGGAATTACGATGTAAACAACTGCTTTGGTTTAGTAAAGTGAAAATGTTTTTGTATCAAATTATTTTATTTTTATTATTTAATATACATGTGTGTGCGAGTAAGACAATAAATCTTAAATGTGGTATGTATAAAACTTATTACAACACAAAATTTGTGAATTTATTGATTGTAATAAATGAATCGCTTTTTGGGTAATTAACTAACCATTTCAATGTATCATCTGCAATATTATGATGAATATTTAAGAAGTGTTGAAATTTTAAATTATTAAATTATCGTGAGAAACAAAAAGACTCATTTTTTATCTTTGTGTTGAAATAATTACAATTTCTTACATAAAAATATCCTGAGAGACAATAAGGAGAAAGAAAAACATTAAAAAAATCTTTATAGTACTACGGTTTAAGGTTTTCAAGTATTGGTTTTTGGGACAAAATAATTGTAATTTCTTTTGGAAAAATATCCTGAAAGACAAAAGTATGAAAAAAAAATAATGAAAAAATCTTTATATACTTATTATGGTTTAAAGGTTGAAGTTTATGAATCTTTGTTAAAATAATGACAATTTTCTACTAAAAAAATTCCTGGTAAACGTAAGTTAGAAAAAAAATCTCTACGGTTTGAGGGTCCCATTTTCAAAAATGTGTCAGTATAAAATTCATTAATCAACCCAATAAACTAAAATTAAAAGAACCAATATTGAAGAAATATTCTTCATTTGGTTTTCATCCCCAAAGTAATGTTATTATTTTAGAGGTTTTTTAAATAAAATTAGTTACTTAACTATTATGAATAGATTCCAATAACTGAATCCACTTATCTATAATTATGACACAATACATCTAATATACGTAAAACTACAAAATTTTCGTCATGAAGTTACAATGTAAAGTATCCAGAGAAAAGCGATTTAAAAAGTTTTGTTAATAAATAAAAAATATAGTAAACCAAAAAATAGGTATAGTGATATTTTCTTTAAAATGTGTAAAATTTAATTATGTTATGGAAGTTATTTAAAAACAAAGATATATTGAAAACAATTATTTTATTTTATTTTTGTTTCTGATGTTTTAAAATTATTATGAAATTTATTAAAAGGGATATTTGTATTATTTTCCTGGAAAGTGTTACATAAAAAAATACGGATAAAAATATATTGTAAAAACATAATATCGTTTATAATAGGCACAAATATTAAATATAAAAATACGACTGAGCAAACTCTTTTGTCGCTTTACTAAAATCATCGACTATTCAATTAAAATTCGTTTCAATTAATTATATTTTTAATGAACGTACAAAAGATGGCGTTGGTTAAAACTTATTAAGATCGTTCTAAATATAAATTCTTTAAATTGTACTGATAGAAAATAAATAATTTTAACATAGAATTTTTTTATAAAATCTTTCTCAGCTGTGATTATAATTATGCACACCAAGTTTTAAAATAAAAACTTGACATTTAAAAAACTAAAACACTTTGATAGTTCTGGTAATTTTTGCATTTCCAACAATTTGAGAACTGTATAAATACAAATATAGTCATATCCGCAAAAATTTAACTGTGCATATAAAAATATTATTGATTTCTTCAAAGCGTATTCAGGTAATTATGTAAGTTAATTTTTGACATCTTAACATAGATGAAGAAGAAAATGGTGGTCTGGGTATTTACAGGGCTTATGACCTGTCATAGGCTGACTAAATGATCACATTATACACGTCCAACATTCACCATTCTACACTTGATTGATAACCATACTACTATTTTTTTTTAATCTTACAAATATCATTAATCACATGACAATGTACATGTAAGTCCACTAGAACCATCTATGTTGGATTGAGAAAGCTTTTGTTTTAACAGAGACCTTTTTATTTGGATGTATGCAAGATCCTAACTATTTTTTTTAAATACTGAGAAACGCCTTAAAACATAACTTTTTATTCAGCTTATAATTTGAC